>NC_041393.1:144213763-144303104 GCF_002162155.2 Triticum dicoccoides
TAGCAGTAGCGGTGTAACCTCAGGTCAGCAGGTCAGGGTGGCCCGCCTCGGCGGCAGGGCCTGGAGCAGGACGCGGACGACGCCAGCAGGCACCATGCAGCGTTGTCTGATGTGGCAGGCTGTGTGCTGCTGTCACCTGCTCGCAAGGCTGTGGGACACGTACATCGACGCGATGCTGGCACTGGCCGCGGCAACTGGCCGGGGCACCGGGCGGCCCTGCGCGATGCTGGCGATGAAGCCCCGGGAGCAGGGCGGCTGCACCTGTAGGCGAAGCACGTGTCCCGGGCGCAGTCGACGGGCGGCAGCAACTTCAAGTGGCGGAGGATGGCGCACATCTACAGCACACTCATCACGCCGGAGATCCCCGGCACCGCATACGGCATGGCCTAATTAAATCTCAGACCTACCATGGTTAATCATTCGCTGGTGCACCTGTGATTAAAGCCTCGTGTTTCGTCAATCCGAGTCCACTGTTGTTGTAGTGGCACAAGGGTACGCATACGAATTTTGCAGTGATGCAGTTTATTTGGTCTAACAAGCAAAACTTGCCTGTTCTGGGAAAGCTGTGACTGAGAGCAGTTTTAGTGACACCAATGGCCACCTCTGATTGGTTTCATGAGATGGGTCTCCTTAGCCCCCCTCCCACAGTCGGTGTGGTGTTTTTGGTTGATCTGCTTCTTCTGGTGTAGATCAGTAGTGTTGTCACGATGGTACAAGATTACAAGTGTACTTTGATGGTACAAGTATTTTGGTACAGAGGTAGTAATTATCTAACGTGTAATGAAATGTGAGGTAAGCAATTTCATATTTGAAAATAGGTTGAGAAAGATAAGATAAGATGATGTAGGTTGTTAGATTAAAAAAAAAAAGATAAGATGACTAGTGTACTTTGCCCCTGTTTTCTTTCAGATGTACCGACTCCTAATGCATGAATGCTCTTTATTTTGATGAGAAAATGTTTGATTAGTCTGTATGCTGGGAACACTTATATATTATTTATATCTCCAGAACATGACAGGTTCAAAAAATATATGAGTGAGCTATTGTGTGTTCTTTTTTTTTAAGCACTAATGACTGGCGCCTATATATTTCTATTGATAGGTTAATCCCATCATCCATCGCTGTAAACAGCAAGAATTATAATTTATTCACTGAAAATAAGAGAGTTAAAATAAGAGAGTTATCTGAGTACATCTCAACTTCAGAGTTTGGAAAGGTTTGTCATTTGTCCCTTTTTACTTGTATACTACGAGGCAACTACTTGCTGCTGTTCCTGCCATTGAATATCCGAGTTAATATTGCCTCTCTGTCATGAGCAAACTTACTGAACATAACATTAATTTTGCCTCTCGGTGTCTTAGCTCTATCATCACCATGATAAAGGTAATTTAAGTTGGTGTTATTTTGTATAAAACATTCTCTGCTAAGACTATTTTATTAGCTTGCCCATTATTTTTAGTTTTGTATAAATTTCGTGGTTGGGTGCTAGCATATACTCCCTCCGTCCGAAAATACTTGTCATCAAAATGGATAAAAGGGGATGTATCTAGAACTAAAATACGTCTAGATACATCCCCTTTTGTTCATTTTGATGACAAGTATTTCCGGACGGAGGGAGTATCAAGATAACACAAAATTATTTCTTGTTGTCTTGGAGCGTGATGCTATGGGGACTTTTTGACTGCAATTTTGTTGCAAGAAAAATCTGCAATTGCTTATTGCTGGATGCTCAATCTCACAATTTTGGGAGTGGTGGACATGCGACGAGGGAAGGAGAAAGAAGGGATGATGAGGAAGGAGGGAGGTGACGGAGATGAGAGAAAGGATGTAGACACCAAGGGAGGTTGCATGGGAAGAAAGCGAAGTTGCGCCACAAGGCTAGGGCATGATCGTATTGTAACTGCTCCCTTTCGTCAATGCTCATGACTCACGTTCACTATCTTTTTAAAAGTCCGCACTCCGGAAGCTCCACACAATCGTTGTCGAGGAAAATGGCAAACTCATTGAGGATGATTGTGAAGCTCAGTGTCCGGTGGAGTAGTCTGGCGGCGAAGAGGAAAAGCCATGAGTAACTAATAAATTTGTAAAATCACCTTGTTTTTCTCATGCATATTCATTTTTCAAGGAACATTGGATGCAATTGATTTGTTTTATAGGAACGTTGGATGTAATCAATCTGGTAAAGAAAACGATAGAGGAGACTATGGTTCCTCTTCCTGTAGACCTTCAGGTGAAGAAGAAATTATATCTTTGATATCAAATAATTGCTTATTTATCGTTTGATCAAGTTGCTGAAATTTGATTGATGTAAGATAAATCTCCGATGTGAAGTATGTGTCTGAATCAAGTATTGTTCACTTAATCATCCGTTTGATTTATTTACAAGCATTCGCCCGTAGCAACGCACGGGCATTTAACTAGCTTAATTTAAGTTGTACTCAAATGATCAGCGATGGACTGATGGAATCAGAGGCATAGATGTCCTAGGAAAAAAATCTAATTAACAAAAAAGGATCATACATATCATACCAATCATGCTTAACAAGTGCTTACTTCAAGGATAATGCTTCCTGAACAGCTGGTTGCTTCGCATTTGTAGAATCAAGCGCACTGCTGTCTATGTTGCTGGCATGCACCACAACCCTAATCATGGAAATTTAAACTCAGTCAGTGAATTCCATTCTTCTGGAATGGAAACAATAAGAACTGGTTCTTTCGATTAGTAGTTGTGTTGAAACAATTATTGCCCTCTAGATGGACCATCAAATTACTGTTGTGCTTTGTCCACACTCGTATCCACTTGAGGGTTGATGATATGAAATGCTGTTTGAGAATGGGAGTCATAGGTGGTAGGTTATTCATTCAGCTCGAGCTAATCTACACGAACTTTAGCCTTGATTCCTTTTGCCAACCATAGCATAAATCTCACAGAGATTTCAACAAATGCAAGCTATGTTACAAAACTTCCGGTGCACATTAAGATTTGTGTAGAAAACATGCAAAATGCTGTGATAATTCATAACATGCACCCGCATTTCAACAAAAATCCCCTTCAAAAAATCAAAAACTAAATAGTAAATATACCCATCAGTTGATTCATATGCAGGAGGTGTGACATTCAGCGAAATGCCCTCAACTTTGACAGGTCCGCACTTGTACCGCCAGGCTCACAGCTTCTCGCCTTGGTAGAATGTTCCTCAACCCTGATCAGAACATGCACAACAGACCATAGATAGGTCAATGACTCTTATGATGAAGATATCAGAAATGATAACTTGTAGGCATTCTGTTTCTTGCATGAGAAAGGAAGAGCAAACAAAAGCGAATATAGTTTGAACTTCTAGCAGATATGGCCATATGGCAAAACAATCAAAAAAGAAGTGAAAAATAGAAATAAACAGTTACTATCTTGCTGGTCTGCCTCGAGGACCCCTTGGACAGAATACAGGGAACTCTTTGCCTACCCAAAAAATAGTGTCAACCTCCCCCTTCCCTCTCTCACTTCTCTTACGGACTTTATCATATGGGTCATGACAAGTAAACATTATTTCAGACGACTGGGTCATAACAAGTAGTACCTATTATTTCAACGAACAAAGTCTTGAAGAAGAACAAAAAATGATATACCTATCAGCTGATTGAAGTGTAGGAGGTGGGCTAATCAGCGGCAGGGCGTCGAACTGAGACAGGTCTGTACTTGTATGTTCAAGCTCACTGCTGCTCACCTCATGGGTATGCTCATCCACCCTTATCAGAACATGTACAACAGATCACTAGTCAATGACACTGAAAATAACAATTCAGACTTGTAGACATTCTATTTCTTCTATGAAAAAGGGAGTGCAAAGCCCTAGCGATACAGTGTGAACTCTGAACTCTCAATTGATATAGCTTCAATGATTAAGAATCATAAATGACTAGTGACAAACAATAATAGCACTCACAGTCGTCCTTTTCTGCCTCGAGGTCCCCTTCGGACTGAATACAGAACACTCTGTCGCACATGAGTTTTAGATCCAGTTGGCCTGCAAAGGTTGGAAAATTAAGTTAGATTTGAAGACAGAACCTTGTTTAGTGCCTGTGCAAAAATAGAGGCAATCTCCTCTACAGCCCACCCGCCTCTCTCCCCCTCCCCTATCTGACTACCCCTACAAAAAAAATTGTAAAATATTTGGTTTAGGTCACCAAGATTAGGGTAGTTGCATCGACAACATTGGGAGTCATTAGCTAGTTTCACGTAAAGAGGACGGTGTAAGGCCAGCGGGACAAGCGCTGAGCTGGATGTCGGTGCCACACTCGTGGCAGCAGAGAGCCGGAGATCTGTCTCCGTGTGGTTGAGATGGGTGTACTTTTTCTCAAGATTTTGGAGTCGCCTCTGGTTACACCGAGCTTCAAGGTCACCGAGGGCTCTTGTGGCTACGGCCTTTTCGCTACGGCGGTGGAGCTCCGACTGCTCGTCCAAGAGAAACCATCTCTCTTGATTGAGATGGACAGATCCGGCGGCGCTCGATTAGGCAGACACGCAACTGGATTTTCTGGATGACACTGCCGAGAACACGGTCAGCATGCATACCTGGGTTTGTGGGCGGGGGGTAAAATATACCGATCACTTAGCGTAGAAAATATTAGCGACGGGTTCACAGGAAACTGGTTTTTAGCCGAATTTTAGCACAACTGGTTTTATATTATTTTCTTGGACTTTGATGTTTATCCGAAATTACGTCTGGGTTAGGAAAGTGTACCAGTTATGTCATGTTCCCTATTTGGATAGGATTCAGCTATTCTTGTTCCTCTCTCCGCTCCGTCATCACAGCCACGGCTGCGGGTGTTACCATCAATCTGAGCGAGAAGATGGCTGCACTGACCAACAATCTCTGTGACGCGGGGGTCATTTGGCGGCAAGTTTGCATGGCATGAGTACCTCCGTGGGGTCGAACAAGTCACCAACCTGATGCTAGGCTTCTGCCTAGTCAACCTCTTCCCGTCGTCTCGGTGGTGCGATGGTTCTGCGGTACCAAGTGAAGCATAAGCAGGAGCTGCAACCTGCTCGAGCACATCATCGGTGACAAAATTGACTTCGGTAATGGGGACGGCCTCTGCGCAGAGGTAGTGCACCATCAGCTCCTCGTTGGCTCGTCCGTCGGGTGGACCCCGAACCAGAGGCAGGTTAAGCTCGGCTTCAACGTCCCCGCCACTCCACCATCACCATCACTACTTGTTTCTTTGTGGATGAAATTATGGAGTTGAAGAATTGACGTGCGCGGACGCTTCCCGCCAACGTCTATGTAGCCGCAACTACCGCCCTTCATCGGCCCCACACAGGCTAGTCCCGGCGAGCGCTGCTCCTGGAGCACAACCTGCAGGCGTGCCGCCCCTCGACTCCAACCATACAAGCTGCAAACAGAGAGCAGACATACCTAGCCGGAGTTTCTGTTTCTTGAGGAGGAGAAATGACACAAGGAGAGAAAGCTGTATGCATCCATCTATGGTGATGCTTTGAGCACTCGTATTGTTGAGGAGCAAACGAAGCAACAAGGTTGTTGAGAAAAGCGGGGAGATGAAAATTAGTTGAGATCCGAGTATATGTCAATCTTTTTGTGGAAAAACAAGTAACTCCCAAACGCAAAATCCTCGCTTTCCAGGAACCAATATTGCTATATACGCAGGCTGACTAGAGGAGCCAAACAAGGATTTCTTCAGTTAGATCATTTTCCGATTTTATAAAGATCCGGTTTTGTAAATCCCTCCTATCAAAACAACCCCTCAGAGGCACACACATCACACACACATTCAAGGAAGAACAAAAAATGATAATACCTATCAGCTGATTTAAGTGTAGGAGATGTGGTATTCAGCGGCAGGGCATCGAACTGTGACACGTCTGTACTTGTATGTTCAAGCTCACTGCTGCTCACCTCACCGGTATGCTCCTCCACCCTGATCAGAACTTGTACAGCAGATCATTAGTCGATGATACTGAAAATAACAATTCAGACTTGTAGACATTCTATTTCTTCTATGAAAAAGGGAGTGCAAGCAATAGTGATACAGTGTGAACTCCTAATTGATATAGCATCAAAGATTAAGAATCAAATATGAGTAGTGACAAACAATGAGGACACTCACGGTCGTCCTTTTCTGCCTCGAGGTCCCCTTCGGACCGAATACAAAACACTCTGCCGCACATGAGTTGCAGATCCAGTTGACCTGCAAAGGTTGGAAATTTTAAGTTAGATTTGAAGACAGAACATTGTTGAGTGCATGTGCAAAAATAGTGGCAACCTCCTCCCGACACCACCGCACCCGCGTCTCTCCCCCTCCCTTATCTTAGTACTCTTACAAACAAAATATTGTAAAATATTTGGTGTAGGTGACCGAATTAGGGTACCTGCATCAACAATATTGGGAGTCATTACCTAGTTTCACGCGAAGAGGACGGTGTATGGCCGGCGGGACAAGCGCCGAGGTGGAGGTCGATGTCGCGCTCTTCCCTGCGGAGATCTGCCTCCTCGTGGTTGAGACGGGTGTACTTTTTCTCGAGATCTTGGAGTTCGCTCTTGATACGTCGAGCTTCAAGATTGCCCGAGGCTCCTATGGCTACACCCTTTTCGGTACGGCCGCGGAGCTCCGATTGCTTATCCAAGAGACGCTGGCGCTCTTGATCAAGACGGGTCCGTCGGCGGTCGATTTGGCTTCGGCGCGACTGGATTTTCCGGATGGCTCCGGCGAAAACGCGGTCGGCTTCCATGCCGGGGGTTGGGGTGGAGGGGCCGGGTTGTGGATCGTGATTCGTGACTCGAGTTTTTTTTTCTTGTACTGTAGTATAGTATCTCTACTTATATTATATCTCTATCTCTACTATCTACTAGAAGAACGCCCGTGCGTTGCAACGGGGCCACATTAACTTTAAGAGTTCAATATTAATCACGTTAATAGTATATTTAATATTCTCATACATATCCATCTTATTAGATACGGGATGTAGAGGTTAAGGCCTTCTTTGATTCATAGGAAAGGAAAAATGGAGGAATAGGAAAATTAGAGGATTGACATGCCCTACCCACCTGAATCCTATGGAAGTAGAAAACATAGGGTTTGGCACAACTGGGGTGTTTGATGGGAGCATAGGAAAAGCATATGAACTCAGAGCATTATAATATTATTATTTTGAAAGGTGTACTTTCAAAACAGGTAGCCGTTACTCACTGAGCTAGTCGTTAGGCTACAACAGGATATATATACGTACGCAAGCACAACGTTTCTTCTTTACAAGCTCTCCATTTCATACAGCCAAGAACAGGTTACATGCAAGTCTTTGCTGGTGATAGCTGAAGTTTTCTCATACTTGCTTGATCTTCTCTCAAATCTGAGGTTAGTTCTTCTCATGTACACGTCCCTTTGCTTTTTTTAGATCTTCTCCATGTATACATTCCCTTTGCTTTAGTTCTTTGCCCTGTACATGTTTCCACCACTGCCATTCAGTCCAGTGGCGGAGCTTGGGCCTAATCTTTGGAGGGGCAATGGGCCAAGGAGGGGCAAAACTATGAGGTTTAGCCTGTTTTTACTGAACATCCAGCACAAAAACTAACGTGTATTAGGTGATTTTTTTTTGGGCTGGGGGGGGCACCGCCCAGGTTGGCCCCCATGAAGCTCCGCCGCTGATTCAGTCCATATCAAGAAAATCGACAGCACCGGATACAATTTTCATCCTAGCCGACCACCCAAAATCATCAAGTCACCAACAACCATCAGCATGAAAAGCCATATTCTTTTTTAGTTCTTGCATTCTGTAACTGATTCAAACATATGCTGAGGTGAAAGGCAAGAAAAGAAATATTGTCTTAATATCATGACACAGTAGAATGATCTACGTTAAGCCGTATCAGTTATCTGCCAAAAAAATCCAGAGTATGACATAGTTATTTGGATCACGATGTGACTAGCATGGCAGAATTAAGCCTTGTTGTTTGTTATCTGCCAAAAAAATCCAGAGTATGACAAAGTTATTTGGGATCACGATGTGACTAGCATGGCAGAATTAAGCCTTGTTGTTTGACCAATAAATTACTAGAAGTCTAACTATGCTAATTAAGCAGATTATATTTAAACTTGTAAAGTCATGACGCAGCTCACTAATTTCCACAAGCTTGTTTGTCATAACAGATGGATCCAAACTACAGTCGTAGATCAAAAAGTGAGGATGAATTTGCTCTTTTTGTTCTTCCTACTTTAGAAGAACCCTCTCATTCCTCAAGAAGACCTATGCACACTTCAATACTTACAGGTGCACGACGTGTAAACGAAATTTTGAATGGACATGAAGACCTATGCAAAAGGCACTTCAGAATGGAGATTGACATATTTCAAGCTTTGGTTCAAAAACTGCGCGAGAATGATCGCCTTGTTGATGGAAGAGATGTCTCAGTAGAAGAACAAGTTGCTATATTTTTGTATGCATTATCTAAGAATGCAACAAATGATACTTTGGCAGATTGGTTTCAGCATAGTGGACAAACAATAAGTTACTATTTTGAAGAAGTGCTCAATGCAATTACAGAACTCTATTCTGTATATATGCGTCCACCTTCCCTACACCCGCATCCAATCTTGAGTAAACAGAAGTTCTACCCCTTTTTTATGGTATGTATGCACGCTTATGATCAAGTTCAAATAACATAATTTCGAAATTTTATGGAGAAGATTATATGGCTTATGTACTTATATTTATGCAGGACTGCATCGGTGCTATAGATGGTACACATATTCCATTGGAATTACCTGTTCATGAGCAAGAACCATATCGCAATAGGAAGCAAACATTGTCACAAAATGTTATGGTAGCATGCGATTTTGATTTAAAGTTTGTGCATGTACATGCTGGTTGGGAGGGATCAGCTTCAGATGCAAGAGTCCTACAAGATGCACTTAACCATGGGTTTCAAGTACCCCCCGGAAAATTTTACCTTGTAGATGTTGGTTATGCAAATACACCACAATTTCTGGCACCATATCGTGGTACTAGGTACTACCTGCAAGAACAAGGGAGAGTTCGCCACAGGCCAAGAAATTACAAGGAATTATTCAACCTACGGCATGCACAACTCCGAAACCATATCGAGAGGACTATTGGTATAGTAAAAATGAGATTTCCAATATTGAGAGTGGCTTCACATTACTCTGTTACCAAACAAATTGACATATCAGTTGCTAGTTGTGTGCTTCACAATTTCATACGTTTGCATAATGGAGATCTATCTTGGCCTGAGAATACTGCTGTGGAGATTGACCAAGAACAATTTGTTGATGTGCCAAGTGGAGATCACAAGTATCATAATGACATACATGCATTTAATTACTCTAGAGAAGCTGGGAATCAAAAGCGAGAAGATATAGCACAACAAATGTGGGCACAGTATGTATCACAAAGATCATAGAATATGTAATATGTTATCCAAGTTCAGCTACCATTCTTGTACTTGAAATATGACATGCAAGTTGTAATACCATTCTTGGACTTCAAATTTGCAATAGTACTACAAATTTTCATGCATGCCTAACCAAAGGCCTCTCAACATAACTACCAAAATATACTAAACCATCATGGTCAGTTCTATGACCAACTGAACTAAACATAAATATATGACACCTACAGACCAAAAGCTTCCCTAAAATAGAACCTATGGTCTCAGTGGATCACCACAATGGCTAATTTTGATGGGTAGTTTGGGCACGCGCAATCTCTCTTTTAAGCCAAGCCAGTCGTAGTTCATTAGTAGAATATGACAAGAAAACTTCCCTGTTCTCCTTGCATTTGAAGATATCTGATGCCATCAACATATCTCCTAGTTGTAAACCTTCCAACCCTTCAACTGTTGTGATGCACTTGTTGATGGTGTAGGGGTCCTCTAGCTTCTTCTCCTCAATTGCAGCAAATCGATCAATTTCTTCCTTCTTCAGTTTTAGATACTTCTCATGGAAATCATCATTAGCACCACGTTTCTGTTTTTTCCCACGCCTAGTGTCATGTTTCTCCATTTGTGTAGATCTTGGCGGGGCTTGCACATGCTGAATAGGTGTAGATAGGTGCGGGGGAGAATCCAAATTGAACTCGTCAAGTTTTTCATCTAATGTAAACTGCATATCTGACTCACCGGCAGCTGGCATGGTAGGTGATGGTGATTGATACAGATCCGTCACTTGTGTCGATTGTGATGAGGGAACTGGTGCATGCTTCCTCTTCCTAGTATAATGGTCCAAGCCTCGACGAATTCTCCCTTCAGCATAACGACCTACAGAATAGTTCCAGAAATTTGTTTAGAACAATTAAACCTTATATGCAAAGTGTAGACAGCAAGAAAAATAAGCTACAATGTAAATGGCAACAGTATGTTAGTCACCTTCATAGAGTGGAGCTAATTCTTCATAAAGGGGGAATGACCTTTCTTTCCATTGCAGGACATCCTTGCTGTTCTTACGAGCGGCAAAGCTTGCCCAAACATTATCTGGTGCATCAACCATTTTTCTGTCCTTATCCCATCCAAAGCCACTTTGATCCAACAATTCTTTAACATTTCGATAGTCTCTCTTCAGATCCTGCTCCTTTTGTTTGACTTGGTTGAGAGTAAATGATTGATCAAACCTTTGATTTAGTCGAGAAACAATATTTGTCCATGCCTCCTTACTCCAAGCATTATGTGTCCGAAAACCAGGCACATCATAATCTTTTAAGAGTCTAACAAGGAACAACTTCATTTGGTGACTCCATTTGGCTCGAGTATTAACTTTTGTGAGTCCTAAATATTTAACATAGGTGGACGAATTTAGTTTCTAAACATCACAACTATTCTTTTTATAACAGCAACACATAACAACTTAATAAAGTTGCACAACTGAGTTTATCAAAGTCATTGAAACATCAGATCATACCTATTTCTGGATGAAGACTTGTAGTCCCACCATGAAGTTCAAGATCAATTGCCCCATTGGATTGCAGATGATGGCCTTGTCGCTCTGACAGGCACCATCGATCAGCCATTTGGGGACTCCATTTGACTCGAGTATTACCTTTTGTGACTCCTAAATATTCAAAATAGGTGAACAAATTTAGTTTCTAAATCAATGACACGTCACAACTAAATAAAATTGCACATCTGAGTTTATCAAAGTCATTCAAACATCAAAGCATACCTATTTCTGGATGAAGACTTGCAGTCCCACCATCAAGTTCAAGATCAATTGCACCATTGGATTGCAAATGATGACCTTGTCGCTCTGACAGGCACCAATGATCAGCTACCTACATGCATCAGACTGTTAATTAGCATACATTCTGTTAGCACATATGCAAGGGCGCCAATGATATTTGTGCAGAAGAGAATCCATGGAAGATGAAAATTTAGTGCCCTGTGCGCGCACACAAATTACCATGTTCCTATATATGTTATGTGCATTGCGAATTAACTCAAACGTAAGAAAATATATATGTTGATCTAATAGCTATGAAGAAAACGGTCTCATGATACTCATACAGTGGTAATGAACCAGAAGAAAACTAGCAATACGAGTAGCATGAGGACATGGCCTCACATGTCATTTGGTAGGCTACCGGATAAACTCAAATCTGAGAAAATATTTAGACCTGTAGTTGCAAAGAAAATCCCCAATCCCGAAACAGTAATCTCAGATCTGAAAAACGGGAGAAAAATCCACAATACGTTGCAAGCCAATACTAATCAAAATCAATCGTATGTGTGTATGGTAGCTACAAATCATGGTAGTTGATGCCGAGCAACAAGACAAAAATTCAATTAGCTATCATATGAAGCAAGGGAGGACCAGATCTAGCTTTTGGAGTGGCCCCCAAAGTACCTTGTTGCTGGACATCGCGGGTGGGAGCACAGACGCAAGAGGCCTGTCCTCCAGCGGAGGAGTTGAGCTGAGGGCCGCGCGGCCGGCCGGCCGGCCGGCCGTGGCGCAGCACGACTAGGTCGATGCGAATGAGATGGGGAAAAGCGGTGCTGTAGGAGGAGGGTTTGTTGTTTTGCGTTTTCTGCCGATGTGGTGTCGTGATAAGGTACGCGAAGCCTGTTATTTACCGCGAAAACTGTGGGTGAGCGAGCGGCGCGCGCTTTTCTTCCCGCCAGGATTCTTTCCGAGAGGTCGGACTTCTTGGAAAATTTCCTGTGAAATACAGAAGGGAAACTTCCACAGGATATATTCCTGAGGATTGAATCCCTGTAAATCAAACAACCATCACAGGAAAAAATCCATAGAATTACAATCCTATGAAAATCCTATAAAAATCCTATGAATCAAAGAAGGCCTAATTGTTTCCTTTGTTTGGATCAACTTCCAAGTTCCAAGTTCTAAAATTACCCACGTACATGAGAACTAAGTAATTTTAGTTAACAAAAGAGGACTACTACTCATGAAAAGTTAATCTGCGTATTCTCCTTGACAAGTTAAAAAGGTCATATATATGTTTGCATGGCTCTCTATTCTGTAAGGTTATTACATAAAACTCTTGTTCAATTAGAAAAAGTTATAATAAGCAGCAAACATTAAAAAAATAGGTGTCTGATTCCAGATCGTGCTTCTTCAAATGAATGTGTCACTCACCTAAAGAACTACCAGATTACGACCAATGCCAAAATTTGGGTTGTCTTCTCCTAAGAAATTTGTACAAGCCCCTTGTCATTCTTCGTCTGATTGCATCATCTAAACCAGGCTAAATATTTTTACTTTACCCATGTGAAATTATGCATCAAGTAATCAGGTAAACAAGTATAGAACGACATGCAGATGTAACCTGACCTTTCACCTTGTTAGGGAGTCCCTTCAATCCAAGAATATACAACATCCAGAAGAAATAAAATCAATGTCATAATTAGTAATCATTTTTCAGCGACAAAAGATAAACAACAATTGGATTTTTAAAACAAAACCCGCAACTACACAAGTATATTAGCACAAGTGTGGATCCTGTCCCACTCTTCATTTGTTCACAAAAAAGTTCAGAATAGCAATCTTGGCGAGCCCTGTGCAAGCATCCTGTGATCTCGGCCGGGATCGATCTGCATGGCATGCTGCTGATTCTACCAAGAGTGGGCGCTGAAAGGAACGATCCCGAACCTGCATTGTCAATCGGACAGAGCAGCATCGGCCTTCGGATCAGAGCGTGAACGGGATCGAGGAATTTGGAGGAAGTGAGGGAGTAGGATGGAGATCACGAGAACTCACCCATATCTTGGGTCGTGTTAGTTCTTCAGGGGCTGCCACGGGCTGTCCTCGTCGCCATCGGCGACTCCGCCACTATAGCGCCATGAGCGTGGGATTGAGGGACGAAGGGAAGGAAAGGAAGCGAATTAATGACGTACCTGATGTTTGGTATGTAATAATTGGGTTAATTACTGTTATAATTCATTGAGTATGTTTCCATATATTACACTTTGGCGCTAAGAAGGTGAGACTCATATTGTAAAAAAAAGGAAGTTCGCACTGATGGACGAGGAGATCTCTTGCCTACGATTTCAATTACCAATTACCGAATCTGGCTACGCTGATTGCTCTCGATTTACTGAATCAGAACTTGCCAAAATATTTACATGATTGAATTGAATCGACACCTGCCAAAGCAAGCACGAATAAATGGAAGGAGAATCAGACGTGATTCGGTTTTAAGTGGGAAGAAGAAAAAATTAAGGTGGGAGGGGTGGTGAGAGATGAGACAAAAATAAATCAAACGAAAAAAACCGACGAAACTGGGAGCCTCGGTACGAGGTTAGGCCCTGGAGTGTGTGGGGGCGGGTGGGGGCCTCGGTACGAGGTTTTTTCGGTTAGTGGCGGCTCAGTGTGAGGTGGGAGCAGGTACCAAAAAAAACCATGAAAGGTGGGACGAAAAAAAACCTGGAAGCGAGGCTACCAACTGCTCCATTAGGAATAGAGATAAAAGAAACGTAGTGTTCCGTTTCCCCTCTTACATTTGTCAACACCTCTCGGCCCACTCGATTTTCTTTCCCCCCCTTCCGGTTTTCTCCATCACGGTTTTCTCCCTTTGGCTTGCATCTCACTCCGGCGTCCAGCGCCACCGCTCCCGACCTCCAGCCTTCGTCCAGTAAGCCCTCCCGCGCGCCCTGTCTCTCCTCTTCTCCCTTCTCCTTTCCTTTCCTCTCTCTCACAAATCTTGTCCCTGGCCCATGGATCCCGATGGAACACCATGGATCCCGATGTGGAGCTCCACTGCGGCCCGATCTGACCTGTGAGCGGCCAGATCCGTGCGTCTCCGCCTCGCTCCGCGCGGCCTCCATGGTCCGCCGTCTTCTCCAGCGTCGGCGCCGCGCTCGGCCGCCGCCGTCCCATGCCATGGTCGCCTCCCTCCAGAACGACCTGGCATGGCCACCTTCCCGCCTCTCCCGCAAGTGGGCCTCTGTGCAACCAGATCTGTAAGTCTGTGCCTCGCTCCGCGGGCCTCCATGGTTATCCGTCTTCCCGAGCGCCGGCGCCGCGCGCAGCCGCCGCGCCGTCCCATGCCATGGTCGCCTCCCTCCAAAATGTCGTGCCATGTCCGCCTCCCTGCCTCTCCCGCAAGTGGGCCGATGCGCCCCCGACCTAGCAGATTAATGGAGGGCGCTGCCGACGTCGGTTCATGCCTCGGTTCACCTGCTTCCTGACGTCCAATTCCTTTTGTTGTTGCTATATTCAACCTCATCTCTGAAATTTTACATCTTCCTGTGTTGCTGTGCAGGTGTATCAAGTTTCACAAGGTCAATGATTATTGAACCATCTGGTTAGGAAGAACTTCTTCACGCTTTTCTTTGTGAAAACCAAATTTTTTTATCTGGTAGGTAAAGATAAAGATTTTCAGTTTAATTATCTTCAAAATTCTGTGTGTGGGGAAGTGCCTGGCGGTGGTGGTTGGGCACTTGAGCTTGGAGCTGGCCAGGGCAGTGGATGGGGAAGAGGAGATTGCTGCTACTGTTGTCGTTTTGTGTATGCTACAGCTGCAAAATTCTGTGTATGTGCTGCTGCTGCTAAATACAGGACGATGCATTATATTCTCCCTCTATCAATCTTTAAATTCGTTATCATTTTTATTTTATTTTTCTGAATGTTGTTCTTTAATCCAATTGTTTTTTTCGTGGTGCAGGTAAGTCAATCCTAGGCGAGTTCTGTATTGTTAGCCTTTGTGGTGACTGCTACACGATCCTGTAATGCATTCTGGGAGTGTTGTTTCTTTCAGTTGTTTCAATTACTAGATTAGCAGCAAAATGCATCCATGTCAATGTTGGATTTTACTTCCTGATTCTCATTCCAAGTTCTGCAGGAAAGAAACAAGGAGAATATAGCTCTTAATTGAAGCAAATAGGATTTCGTCAAGGTTGTGCCTCAATATCATGGATGCGCCTATGCATGTCAATTTTTCTAACGAGATGATTTCTGCTCTTGGGCTAGCGGATAGGGTTGTGCTTGTTGTCGATGCTGCTGAGGTCGGCATGGTAATTCACTGGCCTATTGCTTTATATATAAGATAAGGTGGCATGCATGCTTCGAACAGATGGTTTTTATCCCGTGCCAAGCAGTTCTAAGCCAAATAGAGAATGCTTCACTTTAACTTGGTTTGTGTGAGCATAACGTTTTATTAAGTTGGAACTTGGAGGTGGTCTATCGGTTTAGCATTTTGGAAACTTAAAGTTGCACTTGATGATGCTTTGTGAGATGGAGCACTTCATTCCAGGGCGTGGTTTTGAGAAAGATCCGGTAGCAAATTAAACTGATATTTGAGTTCACCATTGTTTGTTTGATAATTTTACTTAATTGTACATCTGAACTTTTATTTGCGTGCATCAACTGCAAACTGCTACATATTTCTGCATCATATATTAAGGTTTGATTAAGTTCATATACGACAGTCGATTAGCTCCAGTCTGACATTTTATTCATTCTAGGCGAATGCAAAAATGTTTAGAATAAGCTATACATTGCAAGTTCACATATTTCCTGTTGTAATATTTTCTGTGTTTGTGCAGAATTGGGATATGACCGCTTACACATCCGGGACACAAGGGGCCGCCATAGCTTGGTTTGTCTCTTTGGACTGCCACAGTGCCCATCCGGGCGTCTTTGGATCCTCGGCCATGGGCCTTGCTGTCTATGGATCATACGCCACTGGTCATGTTTCGCCACCTGTCTCTCAGGACAACCACCCCTATGTTCGGTTCGGGAGGCACCGGAGGGAGCCGACATGGTCATCATCATTCCGTGAATGAATAAACTCTTCAAGATCACTTGTGCGGCTCGGTTAAAGGTAAACATGTCCATAGTATCTTCGTAAGCATATAAGTAATAATTTGTATTAGGCATGATTCTCGTTCAACTGTCTAGAGATTGTATAGTTGTTTTGACGCATTAGATCAGTCCGTACATACAAATTGGTTTCATTGAGATGTGTTCCTTTTCTATCATGTCAATGACGAATATACACTATATTTCTTTCCTCATAATAAATTGTCAATTCTTTGAGATGGGTGAGGAAAATCGTCAAGATTAAAGAATTGCAGGTTGAAAAGGTATATTGTTTAATCCCATCTTATTTTCACAATACTCGGTTTGATGTTTTTTGGAAGATTAGATTGAAAAACAACCAATTTTTCTATCGTACTTGAGTTGGGAGTCATTGTAGATAACGTTGTGCAGGTTAAATTTATGCTCACTGCCCACACTACCGTAATTCATGCATGTTGGTGCTTTCCAGGTGACGTGCCCAACATGCTTTTGCTCGAGAATGGCAATGGGAAGTGAGTATCGCCCATGTATAGATCCCTTTAATAGATGTTGTTGAATTTGTCGTGTGTCTGCTACTTATGACATTTTCCTTCTTGTAGTGTTGTGCTAGGGCCTGAATCAGTTTTTGATGTATACTCTGAAGAGTTACACTGCTATGAAGTTGGACAACATTGAATACAACCAGTGTTGAAGTATACCAACCGCATCAGCTTCCGAGTCCATCGACAATCCGAGCTTTGTATCTTTGAGGTTTCAGATATTTGAGAATTATTATTTTCTTGTCAGTGAAGGTTATCATGTTTTCACACCCGCTCTATAATGTTTCAAGGAAAAATGTCAAACATGGTTACCTTTGTAAAGAGTTCAGATCATCTAATGTAAATATGCAAATTGCAAAACAATCTGATAAATTCATTTTATTTCTTGAATTGTGAAATGGGAGATATTGCTTTTGTGATTATTGCTCCGTGTGATATGCTTATGGTACACCTTTGTACTTATGTTCCTACAAAATTAAGTTCCACAAGTATGCAAAGTACTATTTGGTGTCGTAATATATCATGCCAGGTAGCTCCACATAAAGGTTTATTTTTGCAACAAATATTATTGTCCGTAGCAAGGCACAAGGATTTTAGCTTAAATATTAATGCAGATCCTAATGAGTCAGTTGCTGGAGCACCAGAGCTTGCTCGAGAAGAGTGCACTGTAGATCGTGCTACTGAACAGGGATGAGAGGGACGCCCACAACAAGGAACCGAGAAGATGGATGCGCAAGGAGAAGAACACGACAATGACATATGATGTGCATGAGGATCATAAAAATATACCTTAGACATGATTGAAGTTGAACCACTAAAATACATATGCCCCCGGTGCAACGCACGGGCATTGTCCTAGTTATTATTATTATGATCTAAAAGTTCCGTTTCCCCTCTTACGTCCTTCGTACCCCACTTCTTCCGCCTCTCCCCTTTTCACGCGAGCATTAGATTTTTCTCTCCAGGAAAAAAATCTCAAACATCTAGGGATGTCTCCTTGGTTTTCTCCACCATCCTGCCCTAGCACCTCGCTCGCAGTCGCCGCCGCCACCACCACGAGAGACATCGCCAACCTGCTCTGGTTCTCCCCCCCTCCTCCCCGCGCGATCCGATGCCAATGAGGATGGTCGTTCTACAATCCAGTCGCGGTTGCGCGGAACCTCACCGGGACAGGACAGGAAGCGGACCGGTCACAGGACAAGCAAGAGCCCTAGGTTCGCCATCGGAGATCTCGGCACCGCAGACCGGATGCCGCCCCGACGCGCAATCCAAATGAGTTACGGATGGTGGCCACCACTGCGCGTCCTTCTCCCCCATGCCATCCTTCTCCGACGCAGTTCCTGCGGGCCGGGATGCCGCTCCACGATGCGACATCCAAACAGCTCATGGCCGCCACCACCACCACGTCGTCCTTCTCCCATCCCATGTACCATCCCTCTCCGGCGCCCCTCCTGTGGGCTGGGATGCCAGTCCACGATGGAAGGCCCAAGCAGCTCATGGCCTGCCGTCGTCACCACAACGCCGTTCTTCTCCTCCGATTAATTTGCCCTCATAGCAGCCGCCATTTTTCCGTTGCCCACTTCAGCATTGCGTGCTTTCTACCATGGATAGGAGATGGTGAGAAACTGGGCTTCTCATCACGCTTGATAGGTTGCATCGCAGGCTCTCATGTTCTATCTGTTTTCATCTCATGATGCTCTTCTTCAGTCCCTTGAGTTAAGTTAGACTTAACTCAGATTTAACTCAATGGACTGAAGGTGCTAAACACGGCTGCAAGGATTGTTTTTGATTTTCTGCATTAGAATCCATTAGATTGTTGACCAAAATCTAATGATCCGTTTACCCGGTTGCAAGGATTGTTGTTGATTTTCTGCATAAACACGGCTACAGTGTCGCTGGTAACAGGGATTTGTTGCTAAATAACGCACTTGCGATTTCCATTTGCTGATATGCATATCATTTGTAAGTCATGTGAGGCCCAGCTACACAGCAGAAAGATCCGTTTGTTTACACAGTAACAAACAGGATCAGCTGGTCTGGGTTGCAGCTAATTACAAAAAATATAGAGCTTGGGAAGCTTCTTCGCTAGGAAATTGTTGGGCGGTATTCTTCCAGGAAGCACTCCTGGCGACTGCGTGATGCTTGGCCTCAGTGACATGGTAAGCTGCTTGTATTCATTTTTCATATATGCAAATATGATTTTGTGATTCTTGTACTACCAGTCTACCACTGATCCGAATATGATTTCTTACACTCATCCTTCAAGATTTCTGAAAAGTAGTACTCATTGCACGATTGCACTTCAAAGATCTCAAACTTGTGTTGGTAACCAACAATGTCTTTAGGCAAATTGTTGTCATCACACAAATAACTTATTAAATTGTCAGGGGTTGGATCTTATCAAATGGTTAAGTCTACTATAGGAATATATACGCTGATGCTTCTTGATTTATTTGCATATGCATCTTCACATGGAGTTGCATGTCTCAATTTAGTTATTTGTTTTGTTACTGTGAAATCTGCAGGCCGTTCCACTGACGCTTCTAGCCCTTGTACTATCTTTTGATCACCGAAAGAACAAAGACGTGGCTGCTCGATCAGACATGTCCCCCTCCCGAAAGTGACTAAAATATGTATGGTATGCGCTAATAAGTTATGTTGTTGGCTTTGTAATTGCATCTTTACTCGGGATCTTAATTACCTCGGTCTCCCCAGCACGCTGTTGGTGTTGCCTGGTCATACGATCTCAGGTGTCTACACATTTCTCTCACTTACCCACGGAGCTATGCTTTCCTGAATTCGTCATGCCTATTTGCAAGCATCGTGCATTGCTATATCAGTCAGTGGCAGATCCAGGATTGAGCCTCGCCCCGGGCCCCAAGCTTGCTACAGAGTGAGCACAGTGCTAAACAATACCAACAGTGCTATAGTATATGAAGGAACTGCTCCTCACGCCCCAGGCCCAGGTCCCCCCGGCCTGGGTCCTGGATCCGCCATCAGTTACCCCTTAGAAACCTATATTTGATGTCAATATTGTTTATTTTTCTTCTTTTGGACTTGCGTTGTTCGGCTCAGGTTGCCAAAGATATTCAAGGAATTGTGAAATAAAAAGAAATAATAATTTGGTTTCTTGGTCGCAACGCATGCACACCTTGCTATATGACATATACAATTTCTTTTTTTTATTTGGTTGTTTATGCATGTGTTACTTTTATATTTTAGCAATACTTTGATCATTCAACTAAATATGCAGGGTTTCACAAAGGTGAGCATATGAATTTTGTAGTTTCATAAAATAAATAAAATATGAAAGATTGAAATATATATATAGAGGTTGAGATTTAGGAATGTTGTTGGAGTTAAAACAAGTTGTCCGGGAGGACCTTTATAGGGGAGTCCCCTATGCATAGATTTAGGGGAGAAGTTTGGAGGAGTTGTTGGACTTGCTCTAGCTCCCATTCCCAATTCCTCTAACGGTTCCGCCCTATCCTAGCCACGCGACATACTCGACCTCCATGCCAGTCCACTCCACTAGCGGCAAGGAGTGATGGAGGGTGGGAGAAAGCGAGAACAAGGGACGGTGGGAGGGACGAAAGGAGAGAGGGGGAGATATATCGCGGGAGAAAGAGTGTACTGGGGGAGAGGGAGCGGTGTACGTGACACGGTAAAAAAAACTGTAGACACGCCTGGCTAACGCAAGCACATGGTATAATATATCATAATTGCACAATTACGTGTTTGTAATTCAAAGTGTGTATGGGTGGGGGTGGAAGAGGAAATTGCAAGCTGGATGCGCTATGACAGAGGTGGTGAGCTTTGAGGTGTATGGCAGAGATGGTGGTATAACGGCAAAAATAATTCTACAATGCCGCCCGATGTGCACAAGGATACTAAAGTATATGTTACACATGATTTGTGTTAAACCACCGAAATATATATGCCCCCGTGCAACGCACGGGCAATTAACTAATATGCGTATAAAAGGTTGAGACTTTAGCTGTGTCACATCTAAGTTGTCCACCAAACGATCTAAAGGATGAAAAGATCGTGCAAAGCTTTGATTCGTGCAAAATTCTAGCTCTCCCCGTCTTTTTTTTAGTTGAATCTCCCCGTCTTTTTAGGGGAAGTTATATGTCTCCCCGAACAAAAGGCCCGGCCCGACACGGCATGGTCCAACACGTGTTAATCGTCACGTGGCACAGCACGACCCACATGCACGATAGTAAACGGGCTGCATTGTGCTGGCCCGCGTGCTACATCTAGCAGCCCAGGCACGATCGCTTAGCTAATCAAGCCGGCCCGTCAGCACACCAGCCCATGTGTTGTTCGGCCTAGTAGGTAGTTATTTGGGCCATTTTCAGTCCACTTGGCTGTTTTCAGCCTATATATAATAAAAAAATGATTCTAAAAAAATAAGGGTGGGCCCAGAATATGAAGACTGCGTATTCAAATTTTGAATTTCTTTTGGAAAGCCTATAGCCTTCCTTTTGGCGCATATAACTGATTTAGCAGTATGTTGTACTGGTTCTAAACTATATAAAAGATATTGCATAATATAATATATTCATAAAAATATATCATAACTTGGTATTGTTCAACATATAGAAGTAAAAGTTGTTCATATATAAGTAACTTGATATCCGCATGCGATGTGCTGACACGCGTCATGATGATCCTCCCCAAGTTGCTCGCCCACTCGACACCTAATCTTGACAAGCCATCAGCTGGTCGATGAGGTGGAGCGGTCGAAAAGCTGCTCCTTGCCGTGTCGTGGCTTGCCAGTGCGGAGCTTGCCGGCAACCGGAATCTTGATCTTCAGTAGTAACTTAGTACTTCTCGATCACCTGACTAAAGGTCTTCTTCATGGTCTTGTATGTTGAATCTCGAGTCTTCTATGCAGTAGTCCTCCGGCAAGCCTTGCCGGAAGGGAAGGCTACAACCGCCTGTGCATAAGTCAGGGTACTAAGGCACCCATATCTTAGTACACCGACACTTGGCACAATGTCCTATTAGATACATGAGCTTTCCACAAAAAGCTCACATGTTTTTTCGAAGGTTGGAAGATTACTTGCTTAGAAAATGTCCATTTTGGCCTACCTATAGCACCACTTTGTAAAACTGGCCAAAAATCAAGTTCTTCTCGAGAAATCTAAACATAATCTAGTAATTCTACATGCACACATTGCACAAGATGGGGAAATTTTATCTTAAAAAATTGCCCTTTTCTAGAGAATGCCAACACTTTTTTTGATAAAATGATAATATTACGCAAAACAAAAATGTGGTCGGATAGTTAGGAGAAAAGTGGTATCCCCATCCGACCAGAGTTCAAGTCCCAGACTTGACATTGGTGCTCGCATTTTTTTGAATTTGTTTCAGCCTTTTCGGCGATGTTCGTTCAGGGGAGGAGACCAGGGACGAAGCTAGAAAAAATGGGCACTTGTGTCAAGCTTAGTGCGAACTATAGCAGCGCAACATACATAATGTTGGAGTGTGGCATATATATAGAAAGAAAATATACAATGATTCAATAATAATATTATTACATTAAAAAAGTCATGCCGAGTACAGGCTGAGCGAAGTCATAAAGCCAAAGGTTAACGTAAAGCACTTCAGTTGTTACTTTCTGAAAAGGAGGCTAGATCAAGAGGAAGATCATCCAAATTTATTTCCATAGGAATAGTAGTACTAACGCTTGATACATGAGTGTGATTTTGTTTAAGTCTAAGTGACCTTAAAGTCCCTGCTGCAACTAATAGTAGTGGTTGTTTCCACAAAAATCTGTCTATAACCTCCTAGTCATACATGAATCAAGGAAGAGAACAGCAAAAATTCTAATTAGTTCAGTTACGAAATCTTTATCTTTACCTAATATTAAAGGGAGGAGTGTTTCTCCACTTTTTTCGTCTCATAAGTCTTTCATACGTTGTAATCTCATGAGTTTCGTATGTCGTGTTTTAAAAAAAGAAAAAAATACAAACAAAGACAGACTCAAACCCTGGTCTCATGAAAAGAAGCACGCATGCACAACCATCTAGCCAAGCCAATGCCTTTGCTAGAAAACCGAAAGTTCCCTTATTATTGAGGTCGAAGGTAGATCGCCTCGCTACAGGCAGCAGTTTCATGGGCCGGCCCATTTGAAAGGATGACGTCCCACATAATTTTATACTTTTGTTTGTAGTTTTCTGTTTCTATTTTTTATCTTACGTTTTTTTTTCATTTTCCTTTTTCCCTATTTAGGTTTTATAGTATTCATCACACTTTAAAATAAATAAATCATGTATTATAAAAATGTTAAACATTTATAAAAGTATGTACAATGTGTATTACAAAATATAGACATGTGTTCAAAAACGTAGACATCAAACATTTATTTAAGAAATGTACCTAATATTAAAGGGAGGAGTGTTTCTCCACTTTTTCTCGTCTCATAAGAGAATTTTTAAAATTTTGTGATCAATATTAAACGATTTTTCTAAAAAGAGTTTGATTTTTTGGTAATTTTGAGTATTTTTAAAAGCATGAACATATTCAAAAGAATGATTTTTTTAAGCAAGAACAATTTGAAACACTCCTTATCTTAAAGCAAATCAGACATACTCGGTGTTTGCAATTAAAAATAGGATTATTGGTGTCCATACCGTGTAATATAAAGTTGAGAAAGTCATAGGATGTCCTTTGACGGCGCCTCCTTCAGCTTAATACTATCATTGGGTGGAAGAGAAATTGTGTAACCGTTTTTAGCAGGATATACCGACGGTGAAATTGTTGTATACTATTCGAGAGTTTAATAACTAATCAATAAGTTTTTATGTTCCCCATCACAGGTAAATTTCTGGTGGATTGTAAAAAAAAGGAGAGGTAAATTTCAAGATACAGCGTTGTCAGTGTCACATTCTCTCTACTCTTTAGTAGAAATACTTTTTTCCAATATTTCACTCACTTTTACTATTTGTATCTGATGATGTATTCATAAGATGTTGTATGGAGCCGTGGACATCTGCTCCTCTCCTTCCTCTGTTTATCCATCCATCCAGCGCCCTCCCACCCATCAGCGCTGCTCTTCTTCCTGCTCTTCTCTCTATCCGTGGCTCCAGCACACACCACGAGCCCCATCTGATCCACCCCCACCCTCACTCCCAGCCCATGGCGTTCGTTCTGTTGACCCCATAATTCTCTTCTCCTTCATCGATGTGACCGCCCCCAATCTGCAGCAGCTGGACGATTCAATTTCCCAGGTCGTCTCGCCCGTGAGCTGCTTCGCGTTTGTCGGCCGGTTGCGGCACGGCTGCCCATGGGCTCCTGGTGGCCGTGCTTGCACGCGGGGGAGGGGGTTGGCTGAGCCTATGGTGGAGCCGCGAAAGCGGTGGCCTGCTACAGGGTCGAGCTCGGCGGCAGCTTGACGGGGCTGCGTGGATCTGCGTCGGGGTTTCGGGCTCCGGATCGGTGTGGTCGTGTCCAGCTCACCCTCCTCCGACAACGCCTTGCTGCGGCGTTTCGGGCCAGATCTTGGATGTGCGTGCGCCCGACTTGAGTGGCGGCTTGGATCGTGGCCTCTGAAGTGCATCTGCCCTATGAGCCCCCAATTTTCTCACCCGTGAGAGGACGAGCTGAGGCAGGACGGTGGCGCGGGGGTCTGCAATCCCCGGGGTCGGTCGACAGCCGACACGACACCAGATCGAGCGCCGGGCGGGGTTGGGCGCCGCTCCTCCAGGCGGCGCGGTCGCGGCAGACCTTCAGTTGGATCTGCACCTCGTACAGCTTGCACGCCAGCGTCCTCTTCCACTCCTTCCCCTTCGACGGCGACCCCTCAGGTTCTCCGATGAGATCCGCGTGTGCACTCGCCGCACAATGGAGACGTCGACATCAGGGGACTGCCAGCGGTGGACTGCAAGCGAGCGAGCGTACAATGGCCGCCGTCGCCGTCAGGATGGCTAGCTGCAGCGGCACCCTCCTCATCCCGATTCTCTTCGTCGGGATGGCCTCGAAGTCCGCGTTGGTGGGCAATAGGTGTGCGTGTTGGAAATATGCCCTAGAGGCAATAATAAAAGTATTATTATTATATTTCCTTGTTCATGATAATTGTCTTTTATTCATGCTATAACTGTATTATCCGGAAATTGTGATACACGTGTGAATACATAGACCACAATATGTCCCTAGTGAGCCTCTAGTTGACTAGCTCGTTGTGATCAACAGATAGTCATGGTTTCCTGGCTATGGACATTGGATGTCGTTGATAACGGGATCACATCATTAGGAGAATGATGTGATGGACAAGACCCAATCCTAAGACTAGCACAAAAGATCGTGTAGTTCATTTGCTAGAGCTTTGCCAATGTCAAGTATCTCTTCCTTCGACCATGAGAGCGTGTAACTCCTGGATACCGTAGGAGTGCTTTGGGTGTATCAAACATCACAACGTAACTGGGTGACTATAAAGGTGCACTACAGGTATCTCCGAAAGTATCTATTGTTTTATGCGGATCGAGACTGGGATTTGTCACTCCGTGTAAACGGAGAGGTATCTCTGGGCCCACTCGGTAGGACATCATCATATGCGCAATGTGACCAAGGAGTTGATCACGGGATGATGTGTTACGGAACGAGTAAAGTGACTTGCCGGTAACGAGATTGAACAAGGTATTGGATACCGACGATCGAATCTCGGGCAAGTAACATACCGATAGACAAAGGGAATTGAATACGGGATTGATTAAGTCCTTGACATCGTGGTTCATCCGATGAGATCATCGTGGAACATGTGGGAGCCATCATGGGTATCCAGATCCCGCTGTTGGTTATTGACCGGAGAACGTCTCGGTCATGTCTACATGTCTCCCAAACCCGTAGGGTCTACACACTTAAGGTTCGATGACGCTAGGGTTATAAAGGAAGTTTGTATGTGGTTACCGAATATTGTTCGGAGTCCCGGATGAGATCCCGGACGTCACGAGGAGTTCCGGAATGGTCCGGAGGTAAAGATTTATATATGGGAAGTCCTATTTTGGCCACCGGAAAATGTTCGGGATTTTTCGGTATTGTACCGGGAAGGTTCTAGAAGGTTCCGGAGTGGGGCCCACCTGCATGGGGGGACCCACATAGACGTGGGTAGTGGGGGCAAGGCCCCACACCCCTGGTCAAGGCGCACCAAGATCCCCCCTTAGAAGGAATAAGATCATATCCCGAAGGGATAAGATCAAGATCCCTAAAAATGGGGGATAACAATCGGTGGGGAAGGAAATAATGAGATTTCTTTCCTCCCACCTTGGCCAATGCCCCAATAGACTTGGAGGGCAAGAAACCAGCCCCTCCACCCCTATATATAGTGGGGAGGCGCATGGGAGCTATACACGAAGTTCTGGCACAGCCCTACCTCTCTTCCTACTCCTCCTCTCCCATGGTGCTTGGCGAAGCCCTGCTGGATTGCCACGCTCCTCCACCACCACCACGCCGTTGTGCTGCTGTTGGATGGAGTCTTCCTCAACCTCTCCCTCTCTCCTTGCTGGATCAAGGCGTGGGAGACGTCACCGGGCTGTACGTGTGTTGAACGCGGAGGTGCCGTCCGTTCGGCACTAGGATCATCGGTGATTTGAATCACGACGAGTACGACTCTATCAACCCCGTTCACTTGAACGCTTCCGCTTAGCGATCTACAAGGGTATGTAGATGCACTCTCTTTCTACTCGTTGCTGGTCTCTCCATAGATAGATCTTGGTGACACGTAGGAAAATTTTGAATTTCTGCTACGTTCCCCAACAGTGGTATCAGAGATAGGTCTATTGCGTAGATTCTTTGCACGAGTAGAACACAAAGTAGTTGTGGGCGTTGATGTTGTTCAATATGCTTACCGTTACTAGTCCAATCTTGTTTCGACGGTATTGTGGGATGAAGCGGCCCGGACCGACCTTACACGTACTCTTACGTGAGACAGGTTCCACCGATTGACATGCACTTGGTGCATAAGGTGGCTAGCGGGTGCCAGTCTCTCCCACTTTAGTCGGAATGGATTCGATGAAAAGGGTCCTTATGAAGGGTAAATAGCAATTGGCATATCATGTTGTGGTCTTGCGTAGGTAAGAAACGTTCTTGCTAGAAACCCATAGCAGCCACGTAAAACATGCAACAACAATTAGAGGACGTCTAACTTGTTTTTGCAGGGTATGCTATGTGATGTGATATGGCCAAGAAGAATGTGATGAATGATATGTGACGTATGAGATTGATCATGTTCTTGTAATAGGAATCACGACTTGCATGTCGATGAGTATGACAACCGGCAGGAGCCATAGGAGTTGTCTTAATTTATTGTATGACCTGCGTGTCATTGAACAACGCCATGTAAACTACTTTACTTTATTGCTAAACGCGTTAGTCATAGAAGTAGAAATAGTCGTTGGCGTGACAACTTAATGAAGACACGATGATGGAGATCATGATGATGGAGATCATGGTGTCATGTCGATGACGATGATGATCATGGAGCCCCGAAGATGAAGATCAAAAGGAGCAAAATGATATTGGCCATATCATGTCACTATTTGATTGCATGTGATGTTTATCATGTTTATGCATCTTGTTTGCTTAGGACGACGGTAGTAAATAAGATGATCCCTTACAAAATTTCAAGAAGTGTTCTCCCCTAACTGTGCACCGTTGCTACAGTTCGTCGCTTCTAAGCACCACGTGATGATCGGGTGTGATGGATTCTTACGTTCACATACAACGGGTGTAAGACAGTTTTACACAGCGAAAACACTTAGGGTTAACTTGACGAGCCTAGCATGTGCAGACATGGCCTCGGAACACGGAGACCGAAAGGTCGAGCATGAGTCGTATGGTAGATACGATCAACATGAAGATGTTCACCGATGATGACTAGTCCGTCTCACGTGATGATCGGACACGTCCTAGTTGACTCGGATCATGTGATCACTTAGATGACCAGAGGGATGTCTATCTAAGTGGGAGTTCATAAGATGAACTTAATTATCCTGAACATAGTCAAAAGACCTTTTGCAAATTATGTCGTAAGCTCGCGCTTTAGTTCCACTGTTTAGATATGTTCCTAGAGAAAATATAGTTGAAAGTTGATAGTAGCGATTATGCGATCAGTAGAAAGCTTATGTCCTTAATGCACCGCTCAGTGTGCTGAACCCCAACGTCGTTTGTCGATGTTGCGAACATCGGACATACACGTTTTGATAACTACGTGATAGTTCAATTAAATGGTTTAAGTAGAGGCACCAAAGACGTTTTCGAAACGTCGCGGAACATATGAGATGTTTCGAGGGCTGAAATTGGGATTTCAGGCTCGTGCCCACGTCAAGAGGTATAAGACCTCCGACGATTTTCTTAGCCTGCAAACTAAGGGAGAAAAGCTCAATCGTTGAGCTTGTGCTCAGATTGTCTGAGCACAACAATCACTTGAATTGAGTGGGAGTTGATCCTCCAGATGAGATAGTGATGTTTCCCCAAAGTCATTGCCACCAAGCTGCTAGAGCTTCGTGATTAACTATAACATATCAGGGATAGATATGATGATCCTTGAAATATTCATGATGTTTGACACCGCGAAAGTAGAAATCAAGAAGGAGCATCAATTGTTGATGGTTGGTGAAACCACTAGTTTCAAGAAGGGCAAGGGAACAAAGGGATACTTCATGAAACGGCAATTCAGCTGCTGCTCTAGTGAAGAAACCCAAGGTTGAACCCAAACCTGAGACTAAGTGCTTCTGTAATAAGGGGAACAACCACTGGAGCAGCATTACCCTAGATACTTGGTAGATGAGAAGGCTGGCAAGGTCGATAGAAGTATATTGGATATACATTATGTTAATGTGTACTTTACTAGTACTCCTAGTAGCACCAGGGTATTGGATACCGGTTCGGTTGCTAAGTGTTAGTAACTCGAAATAAAAGCTACGGAATAAACGGAGACTAGCTAAAGGTGAGCTGACGATATATGTTGGAAGTGTTTCCAAGGTTGATATGATCAAGCATCGCACGCTCCCTCTACCACCGAGATTGGTGTTTGCGTTGAGCATAGACATGATTGGATTATGTCTATCGCAATACGGTTATTCATTTAAGGAGAATAATGGTTACTCTATTTTTGAATAATACCTTCAATGGTCTTGCACCTAAAGGAATGGTTTATTGAATCTCGGTCGTAGTGATACACATTTTCGTGCCAAAAGATATAAGATAGTAATGATAGTACCACTTACTTGTGGCACTGCCATGTAAGTCATAATGGTATAAAACGCATGAAGAAGCTCCATGTTGATGGATCTTTGGACTCACTCATTTTTGAAAAGTTTGAGACATGCGAACCATGTCTATTGGTGTATATGCATGAAGAAACTCCATGCAAATGGATCGTTCGGACTCACTTGATTTTGGATCACTTGAGATATGCAAATCATACCACATGGGCAAGATGACTGAAAAGCCTCATTTTCAGTAAGATGGAACAAGATAGCAACTTGTTGGAAGTAACACATTTTGATGTGTGCAGTCGAATGAGTGCTGAGGCATGCAGTGAATATCATTATGTTCTTACTTCACAGATGATTCGAGTAAATGTTGAGTATATTTACTTGATGAAACACAAGTCTGAATTATTGAATGGTTCAAGTAATTTTAGAGTGAAGTAGCAGATCATTGTGACAAGAGGATAAAATGTCTATGATATGATCATAGAGATGAATATCTGAGTTACGAGTTTTGGCACACAATTAAGACATTGTGGAAATTGTTTCGCAATTAATACCGCCTGGAACACCATAATGTGATGGTGTGTCCGAACATCATAGTTGCACCCTATTCGATATGGTGCGTACCATGATGTCTCTTATCGAATTACCACTATCGTTCATGGGTTAGGCATTAGAGACAACCACATTCACTTTAAATAGGGCACCACGTAATTTCGATGAGATGACACCGTATGAATTATGGTTTAGAGAAACCTAAGTTGTCGTTTCTTAAAAGTTTGGGGCTGCGACGCTTATATGAAAAAGTTTCAGGTTGATAAGCTCGAACCCAAAGCGGATAAAATGCATCTTCATAGGAAACCCAAAACAGTTGGGTATACCTCCTAATTCAGATCCGAAAGCAATACGGATTGTTTCTAGAATCGGGTCCTTTCTCGAGGAAAAGTTTCTCTCGAAAGAATTGAGTGGGAGGATGGTGGAGACTTGATGAGGTTATTGAACCGTCTCTTCAACTAGTGTGTGACAGGGCACAGGGAGTTGTTCCTGTGGCACCTACACCAATTGAAGTGGAAGCTTATGATATTGATCATGAAACTTCGGATCAAGTCACTCCCAAACCTCGTAGGATGACAAGGATGCGTACTACTTCAGAGTGGTACGTAATCCTGTCTTGAAGGTCATGTTGCTAGACAACAATGAACCTACGAGCTATGGAGAAGCGATGGTGGGCCCGGATTCCGATAAATGGCTTGAGGCCATAAAATCCGAGAGAGGATCCATGTATGAAAACAAAGTGTAGACTTTGGCAGAACGGCTCGATGGTCGTAAGGCTAATGAGTACAGATGGATTTTAAAAGGAAGACGGACAATGATGGTAAATGTCACCATTAAGAAAGCTCGACTTGTCGTTAAGATGTTTTCCGACAAGTTCAAGGAGTTGACTACGATGAGATTTTCTCACTCGTAGCGATGCTAAGAGTCTGTTGGAATTATATTAGCGATTACTGCATTATTTATGAAATCTTGCAGATATGATGTCAAAACATTGTTTCCTCGACGATTTTAATGAGGAAAGGTTGTATGTGATACAACCGGAAGGTTTTGTCAATCTCGAAAGATGCTAATAAGTATGCAAAGCTCCAGCAATCCTTCTAAGGACTGGAGTGAGCATCTTGGAGTTGGAATGTATGCTTTGATGATGATCAAAAATTTTGGGTTTGTACAAAGTTTATGAGAAACTTGTATTTCCAAAGAAGTGAGTGGGAGCACTATAGAATTTCTGATGAGTATATGTTGTTGACATATTGTTGATCAGAAATGACGTAGAATTTCTGGAAAGCATATAGGGTTATTTTGAAAGTGTTTTTCAATGGAAAGCCTGGATTAAGCTACTTGAACATTGAGCATCAAGATCTATAAGGATAGATCAAAATGCTTAATAATACTTTCAAATGAGCACATACCTTGACATGATCTTGAAGGTGTTCAAGATGGACCAGTCAAAGAAGGAGTTCTTGCCTGAGTTCTAAGGTACGAATTTAAGACTTAAAGCTCGACCACGGCAGAATAGAGAGAAAGGACGAAGGTCGTCCCCTATGCTTAAGACGTAGGCTCTTCAGTATGCTATGCTGTGTACCGCACCTGAAGTGTGCCTTGCCATGAGTCAGTCAAGGGGTACAAGAGTGATCCAACAATGGCTCACAGGACAGCGGTCAAAGTTATCCTTAGTAACTAGTGGACTAAGGAATTTTCTCGATTATGGAGGTGGTAAAAGAGTTCGTCGTAGAGGTTACGACAATGCAAGCTTGACACCTATCCGGATAGCTCTGAGTAGAGAGACCGGATACATATAATGGAGCAATAATTTAGAATAGCTCCAAGTAGAACAGTTGTTTGGAATAGCTCCAAATAGAGCGTGGTAGCTGCATCTAGGAGATGACATAGAGATTTGTAAAGCACACACGGATCTGAAAGGTTCAGACCCGTTGACTAAAACCTCTCTCACAAGCAACATGATCAAACATAAAACTCATTGAGTGTTAATCACATAGTGATGTGAACTAGACTACTGACTCTAGTAAACTCTTGGGTATTAGTCACATGGCGATGTGACCTGTGAGTGTTAATCACATGGCGATGTGAACTAGATTATTGACTCTAGTGCAAGTGGGAGACTGTTGGAAATATGCCCTAGAGGCAATAATAAAAGTATTATTATTATATTTCCTTGTTCATGATAATTGTCTTTTATTCATGCTATAACTGTGTTATCCGGAAATCGTGATACACGTGTGAATACATAGACCACAATATGTCCCTAGTGAGCCTCTAGTTGACTAGCTCGTTGTGATCAACAGATAGTCATGGTTTCCTGGCTATGGACATTGGATGTCGTTGATAACGGGATCACATCATTAGGAGAATGATGTGATGGACAAGACTCAATCCTAAGACTAGCACAAAAGATCGTGTAGTTCATTTGCTAGAGCTTTGCCAATGTCAAGTATCTCTTCCTTCGACCATGAGAGCGTGTAACTCCTGAATACCGTAGGAGTGCTTTGGGTGTATCAAACGTCACAACGTAACTGGGTGACTATAAAGGTGCACTACAGGTATCTCCGAAAGTATCTATTGTTTTATGCGGATCGAGACTGGGATTTGTCACTCCGTGTAAACGGAGAGGTATCTCTGGGCCCACTCGGTAGGACATCATCATATGCGCAATGTGACCAAGGAGTTGATCACGGGATGATGTGTTACGGAACGAGTAAAGTGACTTGCCGGTAACGAGATTGAACAAGGTATTGGATACCGACGATCGAATCTCGGGCAAGTAACATACCGATAGACAAAGGGAATTGAATACGGGATTGATTAAGTCCTTGACATCGTGGTTCATCCGATGAGATCATCGTGGAACATGTGGGAGCCATCATGGGTATCCAGATCCCGCTATTGGTTATTGACCGGAGAACGTCTCGGTCATGTCTACATGTCTCCCGAACCCGTAGGGTCTACACACTTAAGGTTCGATGACGCTAGGGTTATAAAGGAAGTTTGTATGTGGTTACCGAATGTTGTTCGGAGTCCCGGATGAGATCCCGGATGTCACGAGGAGTTCCGGAATGGTCCGGAGGTAAAGATTTATATATGGGAAGTCCTATTTTGGCCACCGGAAAATGTTCGGGATTTTTCGGTATTGTACCGGAAAGGTTCTAGAAGGTTCCGGAGTGGGGCCCACCTGCATGGGGGGACCCACATGGACGTGGGTAGTGGGGGCAAGACCCCACACCCCTGGTCAAGGCGCACCAAGATCCCCCCTTAGAAGGAATAAGATCATATCCCGAAGGGATAAGATCAAGATCCCTAAAAAGGGGGGATAACAATCGGTGGGGAAGGAAATAATGAGATTTCTTTCCTCCCACCTTGGCCAATGCCCCAATGGACTTGGAGGGCAAGAAACCAGCCCCTCCACCCCTATATATAGTGGGGAGGCGCATGGGAGCTATACACGAAGTTCTGGCACAGCCCTACCTCTCTTCCTACTCCTCCTCTCCCATGGTGCTTGGCGAAGCCCTGCTGGATTGCCACGCTCCTCCACCACCACCACGCCGTTGTGCTGCTGTTGGATGGAGTCTTCCTCAACCTCTCCCTCTCTCCTTGCTGGATCAAGGCGTGGGAGACGTCACCGGGCTGTACGTGTGTTGAACGCGGAGGTGCCGTCCGTTCGGCATTAGGATCATCGGTGATTTGAATCACGACGAGTACGACTCCATCAACCCCGTTCACTTGAACGCTTCCGCTTAGCGATCTACAAGGGTATGTAGATGCACTCTCTTTCTACTCGTTGCTGGTCTCTCCATAGATAGATCTTGGTGACACGTAGGAAAATTTTGAATTTCTGCTACGTTCCCCAACAGTGCGGCGGGCTCGCAGTCGCCGTGCGGCGCCGGGATGCACTGTGCCTTCTGCTCCCCGCTCGCCGGGGCCCCTGCTCCGCCACCTCGTTCGTCGTCGTCGGCACAGCCTCGGGGTCTGCACTGGTGGGCGACAGGTGCGCCGCAGGTGCGGCGTCGGGATACGCTGCGCCTGCTGCTGGTGCGCCGTGGGATCGCAGTCGCCGTGCGGCGCCGGGTTGCTTTATCTTTCCTACTAAAACAGGGACTGCGGGTTGATTTCATGTAAACTGAGGGGCTTTTTTAAAAAACAGCCATGATGACGGACGACAGAAACCCAATTCTCTTTATTATTTCTACTACTATTTCTTTCCTTTCTCAGCAGCTACTCCTTCTTTTATATGCAATTAGCATATATTTATTTTCTCTTTATTTTCTTTCCCATTCCTTCTTAATTCTCATGCAATTAGTGTCTCCTTTCTCTCTCTTTCCTTTCTCATTCCCTCTATTTGGCCGTCCCACATCTCATCCTTTCTTAGTTAGTCCTCGAGGCTTCTTGTTGATTATCATACAACTCATAGACCTATATAAATCAGTGGAATTAAATTGAAAAGGGCGAGGTGGGACTAATTAGCTGGCAACAAATAATCCTGTTTGGTTGGATGCGTCCTTGGAGTGGCCCAACTCGGCCCATGTGTTGGACAAAATAAATGTTCAAATAGATTAAGTTTCTTCAAAATATCATGCAAGGTAAGCTAGCCGAATTGGCTAGTGTTGCTAGGTCTATCTCTGAGCGGGAGCTCCTAAGCCGCGCCTTTAGCGCCCGTAACGCGTACTGGCGCCCACGCGCTGCCTACCTGGGCCTGGCCCAACATGGCCGACGCGCCTGGTTAACCAACCGCTCTCAGGATTAGAACGCTGCGCAGTGAAAATTAACAAAAAACAGCAAAAAGGTGTGCCTCTCAGGATTCGAACTAGGAACCATGTCTTCCTGTACGAGTATGCCTAACCACTAGAACAAATAAACTTTAGTGAACTGTTGAAGCGCCAACAGTATAAATACGATCGTCCGGTTCATCAAATTTTAAAAAAGTTCATCGAATTTGAAAAAAGTTCATCAAAATCTAGAAAAAGTTCATCAAATTTGAAAAATGTTCATTGATTTTTTAATGTATTTTTCGCTTTTTGTTCGTGATTTAAAATGTGTTCATAGTTTTAAATTTATTCACTTTTTCAAATTTTGTTCACAATTTAAAATTGTTCAGTCTACATCAAAAAATGTTCAATGGGTATTTAAATGGTTTTTCAGCACAAATCACAAAATTGTTCAATGTGTAGTTAAAAGTTCAGATTATATTACAAAAATGTTCAATGTATTAAATTTGTTCATCTTATACCAAATAAATGTATAAATATGTTTTAAATTATTTCAATGTATATCACAAAAATGTTCTCTGTGTAGTTAAAAATTGTTCATCGTACACCGAAAATATGTTCAGTGTATATTTGAAAATCGCTCGTCGTATATAAATTTTTGTTCATCTTCTCAATAATTGTTCACGTTTTAAAAAATTATGGAATTTGAAATTTTCATCAAATTTTAAAAAAGTTCATCGATTTGATAAATGTTCATTCAATTTTAAAATTTTCACGAATTTAAAAATTCGCATTTTTAGGAAAATAAAAAAGGAAAATGAGAAAATAAAAAGAAAAAAGCGAACAGAAATAAAAAAATCAGCGAGCAGTGAAAGCTGGTTTGGTGGGCTCTCGCGGCCTACGTAAATAAAAGAAACCAAATAAGTAAATGGACACAATAGGGACGGTGGTCTGTTGGTTAGTGAGCTGCCGTTTGAACGATAAATTTTTCGGGCTAAGGTCAAAGACAAATCCTATTAACAAGATTACTTCATGTTACGATCAGCACCGGTGTCAATTGACACAAGCTCTTCCTTACGCCGAAGCTTCGTCTCTAGAGTAGATGTTTCTGTCGACTACAAGACGTTTATGGTGACTTCGTAAATCTCAAGATGCTATGTCGGCTCAATTTTTCGAAGGTGCTTATCTCTATTCCTAATGGAGCAGTTGGTAGTCTTCGTGGTTAATTTTCGTCCCATCTCCCCTAGGTTTTTTCGTCCTCCCTCCCACCTCCCAATTTCCCCGCAGTAACGATCCCACCTCCCAGTTTCATCGGTTTTTTTTGTTAATTTTTTTGTCAGTTTTTTATTCGCCCCCCTCCCACTGGCCGGACAAACCCAACGTTTATTTGGTAACACAATGAATTCACATATGATGATTGATTTCTTCTTTGATAACCCAACTAATGGATGGTAATCAATCTTCAAATACCAAAATCAAACGTACAAGGCAACAATCAATTCACATATCACAATCAGATTCTTCTTTAGTACCCAGCTTAACTCACAGATGGTAATCAATCTCCAAACAAAGGAAACAAAATTGGCACATATAATACACATAAAATTAAATACATGAAATTAATTCCCTCAATTGTCGTGGCAAATATAATACACATAATCCATATTGTTATGCACTAGCATGTATGTGTGAAATAGATGGATTATGGTCCCGTACCCAATAAGATGGATGTGTGTGTGTGTTAGAGAGAGAGAGAGGGAGAGGGGGAGAGAGAGTGAGGAAGAGGGAGGGAGAGAGAGTGTGTGAGAGGATTTGATGGTAAAAAAGGTCGCCAATGTCACTTGATATGTATAAGAATACTAGTAGACAGCCCGTGCGTTGCCACGGGCTTTGTAAAATTTGTACTGGTTGCATATCGAATTTAATATGAACAGAAAAGATAGCCAATAACACAAAAAAAAAATGATTTAAAATCCCCTTCACTTGCAATGTATTTCGATAAAAAATCGACCGTATAATAGAAAGACTTATCATATCTGATTCACAAAATAAAGAAGGGGCTACAAAAACATTGAACTCTTTATTGTGCTCTGCATTACAAATGATAATAACACTTGAATGCCTTTATTATTTATGCTTAAGATATCATCTCACAAAAGCAAGTGTATTGTTATTATCATTAATTGAAGACAAACACATGGAGTATTTTGTTCCCTTTAAACAAATGTTCGAACAAGTTACAACCAGAAACTCAATTCCATAAAAAAAGAACTTGATTGCAATATGCAAAAGCCTATATTCTAGAACATGCAATTCACCATTTAGGTACTACTGCAACAAAACACATCTTCTAGAACATGTTACTATCTTGGGAAAGGTAAATACATCAATCTTTGATAACATTTATTTTTAAAAAATTGTGTATACATTTATTTGTATTTTTATAATATTGTGATAAATCCATTGATGATTTTCTTCTAATTTGTTTGAGCGGTGTAACGCCTGATTTGGTGTATCGGTTCAAAAGTAACTCACATAAGACTCAAAAGGAAATGTGTGTTGTAGTGTGAACTCTGACATAAACCGACCGAAGGGAAAGCCTAATTCGGTATACACTCAGACTTTAAGCTCAAATATAAGTGCGAATTACAGGCAGCATCAATTGTGAACAACAAGGCTAAAATTTGCACAGAGAATATGTTGTCGCAAGTTTAAAACATATGTTTTTTCCCGTTTCAGCACAAAACTTGGAAAATACACAGTCGGATTGAGGAGAAAACAAGTCTATAAGATTAGTCCTATCAATTGTTCATTATTCTATTAGCAACTAAAATAGAGAGATGGATAGATATATAGAGAAACAATACCTAATCAGATCCCCCAAACATCGTGAGGCAATATAAAATGTCTGAAAAAATATAGTTCTCTGAAATATTGCAAGGGAGCCCCAAGACATTGACATTCTAAATTGCTTAGAGCTTAAATGCTTAATACAATCATGCTTCTCCATTTTGAGCCAATCCACCTAACGTGGACTACTTCATTAATACATGCAATCATTCTAGATAGCCTGCAAAATAAGAGGTAAAAGTCAGTAAATATTGTACAAATAAATTTTTTAGTTGGATTGAAAGGCTCAAATTAAAAATCAACAAATATATGCAGGGTTATTTCATACTGCTAGTTTATTGGGCAGCATTAATCTCCTTGTCGGCATATAATGTGTAATCCAAAATCATATTACCAATTTTGGGGCAACTTTATACTACTTGCGAATATAAAGAATATGATTAACTAACAAATATTGGATTGTAACAGATGTGAAAAAAAATACTTCTATGCTTCAGCGAATCATATGGTGTGAGTATCGTCTGAAAGCTTTTAGGATAAATATAAGGATAGAAGGCTGTTTTGTTCAAGGAAACAGAATGACTCTCCTTACACCAAGTCTAAGTTCATCATCATTCATCATTGTTACATGTATAAAACGGGGAAATACACAATAAATAAGAGGAATAAGGATAAAGAGCTGTTAACTTCATCGCACTGTTCATCACACTGGAGCAGCCACACACTTGTACCCGGCACTACTGCGTGTCAATGCAGATTAGAGAGATATATAGTTTAGGATCCAGAGATGGAAGAAGATACCTGGGCCGACACTGCTCTCGTTGATTCAAAAATCCCTAGGACCATCCCCAGTAGCGGGCCCACTCATCCTCTTCAAGGCTGCCTACCGCCTCGCGCTACTCCTTTTCTCGCTTATCTCCACCGGCGCTCACCTTTCCGCTGGTGCCATCCATCATGCCCTTCGTCTGACAACAAAAATAATTTGTTGTGAATATATATTGCCAATTAGGCATGAACAATCATTGCAAACTCAAAATTCGATTACTGTAAAAGAAGGAGCTCGATATCAGGTTACTTGATCTTTCGTAGAGAAAAACAAAATACTAAACCAAACTTTGCTAGAACAGCAGGAGATCAGCCCAAATAGCTGCTCCATCACCATATGCATATTTATAAGATAATTAAATATTCTGATTCATCTCCATGGGCATCAAGTTTCATTATAAGGGTTCAGATTTATTTTAGGGCAGAGAGACTTTAGATGGTTTCTATCTCCCTAAATTCTAACCCCAATGTGCATCTATGTCCCTGTTTCTTACATCCTCACTCACCGACCAGATCAAGAAGAAGCACCCAGATCATGATTCAAGTATTTTAAATTCAAAAGACAAAAAATTAACATCAAAATAATCTCGAATAACAATGGCACCACCAATACCAAAATTGAGAAGTACGCTAGATGGTCTCTCCGAATTTGTGAGATTTCCATATATCTAGATCTTATGTACACGGGCTCATGTCTAGATCACTTTCATCAAATACTCATCATCAACTTAAAACTCCGCCTATGTCTTCTAGGCATAGCCGGTCCCAAGCCCGGGTAAAGGAGGAGGGTTGTGATAGGCTTGGCGAGCCAACGTAAAAACTAGCCAGTCCCATAGGTATGAAACCCATTTGAGCGAGAATAGTACTAGGATGGGTGACCTCCTAGGAAGTCCTCGTGAAAGGGTTTCATATCTAAGGGTTGTGATAGGCTTGGCGAGCCAACGTAAAAACTAGCCAGTCTTTTGGGTATGAAACCCATTTGGGCGAGAGTAGTACTAGGATGGGTGACCTCCTGGGAAGTCCTCGTGAAAGGGTTTCATATCTAGCCTACCCCAACTTGTTTGGGATAAAAGGCTTCATAAGTAAGTACTCATCATCAACTTAACTTGGATAGTTGATCACATGTGCCATGGATAGTTGGCCACATGTGCCATGTAGTACGTCTAGATCACTTGTTAGGCGTATTTAGGACTGCTCTCAATGTACAGGTAGCCACTCCTATATGTACAGGTACCTCACCGTACCGCTTCTCACCGTACAGGTAGCCCCCTCACTACACAGCAGCCGATCACACAAGCCGCTTGTCCCCACCACGGCGTTGCTCTGCCGACCTCCTCTCCCGTCAGCCTCCACAGCCTCGTGCCCATGTCCTCTCCCCACCATGGCCTCACGCCACCCCGCCATGGTCCCGCCCCACAACCAACTTCGTCGGTATCACAGAGATCGATGTCGTTGCTGGCGTCCATCCTCGGCGACGACGACCTGGCATGGCTCTAGGCCAAGGCGGTTGCCGAGGCAAAGAATCTCTGCCTGGCCGCCTAGAAGGGCATGCAGCTGGCGGCCAAGCTGCCGTCCAAGCACACTCCACCTGTGGTCTTCCTGCAGGTCGTATTATGGCTGAAGATACTAAAGATACCAAAGATAAACGTAGAAACTTTAAAAAGATCATCTCAACAAGGTATGCAAGTAATTTCTTTTGGGTGTTTGAATTGCCACATCTTGGGTTTTGTTTTCGGTCCATTATATATTCTAGGGACAAACTTCATCTCATTTCATAGACCAAATAATATTTAACTACAGGACCAGATTCGCGTAAACTAATTTGCAAGGTTTATTCGATTTTGTGCATGACAAGGGGCAAGTAGAATTTTTTCTGTATGCACTTAGCAAGATTAAAGTAACAGGCACAAAGTGAATCAAGTGCCTTAACAAGCAATTTAAAAGTGAAAGTAGATAAACAACTTACTAATCCACATAGAAGAGTGTTGAGTATTGAAATTTGATTTGCCGCATTGCAATGGTCCGCTATGGTCCTGCAGTAATATGTGTATGACAGCAAAAGGATTTTCAAATTAGCATGTACACTAACTTATCCATTATAATTCGATATATTATATGAGATAACTTGAACATCTCTAGAAACCAGTGTGGAATAAATATAACAACCAAATCGCACGTGTGGATTTTCATATGCACATTCCCAGACGCTACAAACTTGATCAGAGCCGAGAGCAAGGAAATGCATATCACAATTTCAATGACCGCTAGGAGAACCCTCTCCACATCGGCGTGTTGAGAGACTTGAGATATTAATTTTGCAGGCACTCCACACAAGCACATGCATGTTATGTTAGCAGAGTAGAAGAGCCATCATCTTAAGTTAGGGTATACATTATCATTTTGGGTATGATCAAATGGAAATACCTGCTCATGTCGTCCTCTGATCCACTCATCCAAATCATCCTACAAAGCTCATGCATAATGGTTTAAGAAATAAAGTATATATGCTCAAAGGACGAGATTGATAGCTAACAAATAGTTGATGCTTACAATTAGCTTGTGGTCTCCTCCTCCAACATGTGTTTCCTGTTTGAGCGTTGTGAAAGGTCAGGAGGTCCAGGCAGGTCAAGGCGATGGCCACCTTCAACTTTGGCAATGCAAACCCCCTCTCGATGGCCCTCTCCACAACATCATCCATCCGCGTGTTGAGAGACTTGAGCTATTAATTTTGGAGGCACTCCACACAAGCACATGCATGTTATGTTAGCAGAGTAGAAGAGCCATCATCTTAAGTTAGTGTATACATTATCATTTTGGGTATGATCAAATGGAAATACCTGCTCATGTCGTCCTCTGATCCACTCGTCCAAATCATCCTAAAAAGCTCATGCATAATGGTTTAAGAAATAAAGTATATATGCTCAAAGGACAAGATTGATAGCTAACACATAGTTGATGCTTACAATTAGCTTATGGTCTCCTCCTCCAACATGTGTTTCCTGTTTGATCGTTGTTAAAGGTCAAGAGGTCCAGGCAGGTCAAGGCAATGGCCACCTTCGACTTTGGCAATGCAAACCCCCTCTCGGTGGCCCTCTCCACAACATCATCCAACATATTGACGTTTAGCTGACTGAAAGGAACTATAGCAAGGAAAGGGGAAATGTATCATCAGATAATTCTTTGGGCCAAATAACAGAATCTTACTTGATTCATGAAATTACACTGCTAGGTGCTTGCAGAAGAAACAATGGCACGAGGAAAGATTCGTGTATGCATGTGCCTTTAGCAAGCAATAGCAAAAGGCAAAAGAATAATAATAAATAAATGCTCAAATAATAATCTTTGATAGGGGGGCGTTACACTGTATTTCAGAATAATCCATTCATTTTATGATAAAACCAAATATGCAGCAGAATAAAAAATTATACAAGGTGAGTAGTAGTAGATGAGTTTTTGAAGAATGGATCACTTTCGTACCACAAGGACTGCCGAAAAACAGTGCTAAAATATTATAAAGCATTTCATCAAGCATTCCTGCTCAGGTCCTAGGTATTGTATAATCCCTTCTTGCCATGTATGTATTCCTATACACATACAGCCTAAAATGCGGTAGTTAACAAAAGTCAAGACACTATAAAAATATATTAAAAAAAAACTTCATCAGAATAGTCTCGGTATTCAATTGCTATCTTCTGATGCCATCTGGGTCATTGTATTTTGAAATCGCAAACTGACAATAATTAACCGCAAGAATTGCCCGTTCATACATCTCCATCTGTCCATATTCACAAGGATTTCGCTGTCATAACTATAGAGTATTTACTATTTACAGTGATTAGGCACACACACACACACCCTAAAATCAAACACAAGGATCAACAAAAACACCTTATCTTCTTTTACTTCTATCACATTCCATTTCTTTTGACAAAAGCTAGCGAGTTCTTGCAGTTTCAATAACAAGCAGGTAGCTGAAACTCACATCAAACTAATGTTCCAACTATACAACTAAAAATGAAAAAATGGAGATGCGTATGCTTGTTCAAATAAAAAAAGTCACATAAACTAAATTTTCCTAATAAAACCTCCTTGGATAGCTTATTCTAATTAAAATGTTTAATATCAAGTGAGCAACATGTTCCAGAATAATGATAATTAAATGAAAGCAATTGGCTAGTTAATAATCCCTTTGTAAAGAAATATCAGAGCATTTAGATCACTACTTTAGTATTCTAAACGCTCCTATATTTCCTTACAGAGGATGTACATACAGTTGCAGGAAGGTAAGTGTGCATATACAGGACAAAAGCAGAAAATGTTCAACGTCAGGGCTATGAGATTAACATACCAGCTCTATCAACTGTTATTTCTAATTCAGTAAATTTGGTACAAAGCTTTTATAAAGCAGCCCTTAGAACCTCAAGTTTCTGAAAAATGTAACTATAACAGAAGAAATGAGATGTGTTATGTACTGCAGACTGTACTACCAAGCAAGCAAAGAAAACAGAGTTTGAAATTCTGGAACAAACAGAAGATTGCAAGTCCAATTGCCACAACCAATAATTAGACTGAACATTCCTACTGCTGCATTATTTGATAGCAGGGGCAGAGTACCTCGACAAGCTCATGGGCAGTCTTCATGTCGTTGGCGAGGTCCTCGTGGAACTTGAGGCGGACCAGCTCGGACTTCCTGCAGGCGTCGTGGATCTTCTCCGTGATGGCCTGCGTGACCCCGGCCTTGGGCACGGTGATGCGGTCCTTGAGAGTCATGCCCATGCCCCGCAGGCGGCGCAGCTCCACGTCGTCCATGGTGAGCTCCGCCAGCGAGGGCGCCCTGACCCGCTTCCTCTTGACCCCGTCCGCCTCCTCGCCGTCGCTCTCCCGGTCCCTCTCCCACGGGAGGACTGCCTCATCAAGGCCGGAGGCGGCGAACTGGCGGTCGGGGCGCGCCCAACTGCGGTCGAGCAGGTCGCCGAGGCGCTCCCCGCCGTCGAGCGGGGCGTCGGCGGGGGAGGAGGAGGGCTCGTCGTCGTCGGTGCCGAGGCCGAGGTTGCGGAGGCGGTGGACGATGCGGTCGATGGAGGTGGAGGGCGCGTGGCCCGGGGAGGGGGCGGGCGCGGGCGCGGAGGGGTCGGCGGGGGCCCACTTCTGCATCCATGGCGCGCCGCCGCGGCTGGGGGCCGGAGGGGCGCGGTGGCGGCCGGAGGAGGAGGGGGTGGCGGCGGCGGCGGTAGGGGAGGCGGAGGACGAGGCGGGGCGGGAGAGGGAGAGGAGGCGGAGCGGGAGGAGGGGCGGAGACGGGTTAGCGTTTGTGGGAGGAAGATGGGGGAGGGGATCGGCGTGGGCTACGAGGGCGAGGGCAACGACAAGGGGATCTGGTGTGGTGTCGCTCGAGGGCACCTGGAGGCTTCGCCCGCTCGTTCGCACGTTGCCACTCCAAGACCGGTTTTTTCGCTTAGAGGGTACCGAGTAAGCAGAGGTGGGAGGATGACGAAAATAAAATGGAGGTGGGAGGATGACGAAAATAAACCAATGAAAATAAAGTGGACTATTCACCAACTGCTCCATTAGGAGTAGAGATTAAATGTAATATTAACATGATTAATATTGAACTCTTAAAGTTAATATGGCCCCGTTGCAATGCAGGGCGTTCTTCTAGTAGGGTTAGGATGTGTGTATGCATTAATAGGGGTGAATGACTGCCTGTGTATGTGAATGACTTCAATTATACCGTGTTAAAAATAATAATATTACACAAAGACTAACAAAGTTTATAAGACTTGGGTAGATGAATGTGCTTGAAAATCAGCGAAGCGAATATGCGAATTTCAGTGCATACCCGAGTAAAAAGATGATCTACGTACTACCTCCGTTCGGATTTATTGATCCCCTTCGTATTTTACGTCCAACTTTGACCATAAATTTTGACAAACAAATTATAAGTTGTATGTCACAAAACTTATATTGTTGGATTCATATTTGAAAGAGATTTCCAACTATATGGTTTGTAGGGTATATAACTTATTTTTTGATAGTTAAATCAAAGGTCAAAGTTTGATCCAAACTACCGTACAGATTTATTGATCTCCTTCGTATTTTGTGTCCAACTTTGACCATAAATTTTGACAAACAAATTATAAGTTGTATGTCACAAAACTTATATCGTTGGATTCATATTTGAAAGAGTTTTCCAACTACATGGTTTGTAGGGTATATAACTTATTTTTTGATAGTTAAATCAAAGGTCAAAGTTTGATCTAAACTACAAGGAGGACTAATAAACCAGGATGGAGATAGTACTAGTGGAATCCATGTTGTAGCGCGAGCCCCAGGGACTTTGGTGTGCGGCTAAGGCTTTGGCTTTGTCGGGCTAGTTGACAACCTCCATGATGGCGACGGTCCTTCCACAATGACGAAGTGACGGATAGGGATGTGAGGCGCCATGGTGGTCACTAGTGGGCAGTGGCTGGGGCGCTACCTGGTGGCGCCTCTTAAGGCGAGATTGTGCACACTAATCAAGCTCTCGTATTTGAGTTGAGGTTGTGCACACTAATCAAATTATCATATTTGTAACGTGTTGACGGTGTATTGTTACATGATCTTTTCAATCATGTGAAAAATTCCAAACCTCAACCGGATAGATAGTTGTACAAGTAATAAAACAACTCATTACACCCTCACAAATGTCTTGCCGACAGTAACCTAGAAGTACTATATTTGTGAAAATCCCACGGACTCTTCTTCACAAATAAACAAAATGTAAATCCACAGAAAGCTAATAGGAGGATGAAGTAACTAAAATTGTGTGATAATAAGCTCTAGTAGAAAAAAATTGATCCTACATGCATAAAAAGAAATTCCAACCTTAGAGGACAATGAAAGAGGCAATTTCAACATTGATATACCAGTTTTAGCTTAACATGCCTACAAACAATCAAAATTTAAAGTTGGCTGATTATAACTCTATGTTTCTTTAATCTGGTACTTGTCTTCAGATATCATTATTAATTTTGCTAATCATGAGTAAGCAGAGGCATCAGCGTTGTCGATCCATATTTTAGTTAATAAACCATCTGGGTCCATTAATAATATGCAGGAGTTATAATTGAAATGCTCCTTTAGGATATTGTACCATTTCAGTATTTGTGAAAATTTATAACTAAATAGTCATGAAAACAAATATAAGCATGGAACATTGCACTGAAATGGGACATCGAGCACATATTGGCAAAATACTGCTAATAGTATTATGGTCATGTGTACTGTTAGGTACTCAAGTCTGACACTCGAGCATCTATAACTTCTACTAAATGATTCAAACAAGCACACCTATTTCCTAGGTCCAGCAGCTTAAGTAAATATTGATATTCATTAAACGCACGTCAAGTTAAACAGCTAATTACGAGTCTAGATAAACCAAATTCTAAACTTTACAACTAATTAGGGTATTAATTGATGAAGAAACAATTGTGATGATATTTATCTCTTGAATAGTAGCTCATTATGCTGCGCATATACTCCCTCATTTTCGGTTTATAGGGCTAATCTCAAAATTTTAGTTTTTCCATTTTGTAAGGCTTAATTTGGTTGTTCCCCATCACATTTTCACATTCCAAGGTGCATTAAATCATTGCATGTAAGTATTAAGAGAAAATTGACCAATGCATGTACTTTATGCATACATGCATTGCAATTAATGCATTGATAAACATAATTTTTTGAGGAAAACAAGAGCACTAAATTAGGTGCTTTTGCAAACTACAAAAATATTCCACCACTCAGCATCTATCTTGGTTGGTGAGATTTTTGAATTGAGCCCTATAAATCGGAAAGGATGGAGTATAATATTTTTCAAAACGTAACCATTCATTTTGGAAATCTTGATCATTAGATTGCTACCATGAAAATAACCTATAAAATATATAACCATCCCCAAAGCCAGAGAATCTCATCTCCGGCCGATCCAGAGATCAATCAAACAAGAAATATTAACATTTTCATAGATGCATAGAGTCGTAAGTTAAGTTTTGGTTGGAGCACTTAAGTATCGGATGCAAGCTAACTCAAGGATACTATGAGAAAAGGCAATCAGAATATATTTTTCTTTTTACTCAGGAAAGAAAAGGCTGCGAACACGAATTGGTAAATGGAAGAACTCCATTGGACACTCTGCAAATCCTTGTTTGACTGAGTTAATTAACATTATAGACTGTTCAGAATGGCTGACACATGCCAAGTAATTATGCATGTGTTGGGTACAACTTGATTCACGTACTAATCATGCAAAGTATGCAGCATAACCTACCGTTGACAAAGCTGCAGAGCCTGCTCCATCCTTTGCCTGAAGCATAAGTGAAAAGAGGCATGAAACTCAAATAGAGAGCAGAAAATGAACTGAAACTGGAACTGTGAAAGTTTTAGATACAGAAAACTAAAAGGATATGAAACTATATAACTGTGTGCAGTACTACATCGTTGAGTACTGCACAAACTTCATCATCCATATCTAAGAGCATCTCCAACAGAAGCGCTATATGAGCGACGCGCGGTATAAAAGTTGCTTTTAGCGCGCGCGGGTCCGATTTGGAGTCTCCAGCGGCCTCACAAAAAACACGCGCACGCTATAACTAATGCAGCGCACACATTAAAAATGCATCGCGCGCAGCATATTTAGTGCGCCCGGTCGCGCGCGCTGCAAACTCTGGGCTGCTGCAGATAGGACCGCTTGGATTGGGACCGCTGGACTCGCGCGCGCAATATATTTTACAACGCTTGTTGGAGCAAACGTCTTCTAGCGCCCTAAAGAAAATTACGTGCGCGCTGTAAACCCGTTTTTTGGGCGCCACACATTGGGCGGCTGTTGGAGATGCTCTAATAGGGTTTGTATTACATTTCCTAAAATATCTCGATCCACTCAACATCTACTATCAGTGCCGGTAATTGAGTCTATTGACTGTAAATCCTTCAGAAACTATTAACCTAATTCATAGAGGGCATGGATAAGGATATGCATGTCACTACTGCAGGATGCTGCTAACGCGACACTACGATCAGAGACCCTTGGAGAAACTGTGTGCGATGCAATAATCGCAAACGGTGCTGTATGAAAACCGTCAAAAATGTGTAAAACGTTTGCGATGACGGATGCATCAAACACGATTCAGATTTTAGTTGCGTGTGCGATGAAGGGGATACGGTTCAGTTCAATGTATTGTTTGCGATGAGGAGGAACAAAAGAAACGGGCAGCCAGATGAAGGCGTGCGCGATACACTGCATACGGTTCGCTCGGATGAACTGTTTATGATTAGGCAACACAAAAGAAACGGTCAACCAGATCAAAGGTATGTGCGATATACGGCATACGGTTCACTCGGATGAACTGTTTGCGTTGAGACATGAGAACAGAAATGGTTCAACTTAACAAGATGTGTTATTAGTTAAATACGACTCCAACGATATAATCTATGGCGACATGCATTCGTATTTTATTAGTTAAATCCTACTTATAAACCAGGACAGAGGTATAGTAGGTAATTAAATGGCAAACCTTTTCTTTTATTAACTGTATGTGCACGTGTCCTCTCGTCCTCCTCTCGCACGTCTTGTCACCCCGCTGCCGCAGACGGCTTACAAGGAAGCTTGCGCAGCACGCGAGGGCGTTCTTTTGGCCAAACGGTGGTGCCAATGAATCATCGGTGAGCGTGTTCCCACGCAACCTCGCAGGTTCCCGCGCAAGCTTCTGATACGTCTCCAATGTATCTATAATTTTTGATTGTTCCATGCTATTATATTATCTGTTTTGGATGTTTAATGGGCTTTATATACACTTTTATATTATTTTTGGGACTAACCTATTAACCGGAGGCCCAACCCAAATTGCTGTTTTTTGCCTATTTCAGTGTTTCACAGAAAAGGAATATCAAACGGAGTCCAAACAGAATGAAACCTTCGGTAGAGTTATTTTTGGAACAAACACAATTCAGGAGACTTGGAGTGGACGTCAAAAAGAAACGAGGCGTCCACAAGGCAGGGAGGCGCGCCGAGGGGGGTAGGCACGCCCCCACCCTCGTGGCTCCCCTGACCAACTTCCTTCGCCTATATATTCATATACCCTGAAAACATCCAGGAGCACCACGAAACCCTATTTCCACCGCCGCAACCTTTTGTACCTGTGAGATCCCATCTTGGGGCCTTTACCGGCGCTCCGCCGGAGGGGGAATCGATCACGGAGGGCTTCTACATCAACACCATAGCCTCTTCGATGAAGTGTGAGTAGTTTACCACAGACCTTCGGGTCCATAGTTATTAGCTAGATGGCTTCTTCTCTATCTTTGGATCTCAATACAAAGTTCTCATTGATCTTCTTGGAGATCTATTCGATGTAATTCTTTTTGCGGTGTGTTTGTCAAGATCCGATGAATTATGGGTTTATGATAAAGATTATCTATGAACAATATTTGAATCTCCTCTGAATTCTTTTATGTATGATTTGTTATCTTTGCAAGTCTCTTCGAATTATCAGTTTGGTTTGGCCTACTAGATTGATCTTTCTTGCAATGGGAGAAGTTCTTAGCTTTGGGTTCAATCTTGCGGTGTCCTTTCCCAGTGACAGCAGGGGCAGCAAGGCACGTATTGTATTGTTGCCATCAAGGATAAAAAGATGGGGTTTATATCATATTGCTTGAGTTTATCCCTCTATATCATGTCATCTTGCCTAATGTGTTACTCTGTTCTTATGAACTTAATACTCTAGATGCATGCTGGATAGCGGTCAATGTGTGTAGTAGTAGTAGTAGTAGATGCAGAATCGTTTCGATCTACTTGTCGCGGACGTGATGCCTATATACATGATCATGCCTAGATATTCTCATAACTATGCGCTTTTCTATCAATTTCTCGGTAGTAATTTGTTCACCCACCGTAATACTTATGCTATCTTGAGAGAAGCCACTAGTGAAACCTATGGCCCCCGGGTCTATTTTCCATCATATAAGTTTCTGATCTATTTTATTTTGCAATCTTTACTTTCCAATCTATACCATAAAAATACCAAAAATATTTATCTTATTATCTATATTAGATCTCACTTTTGCAAGTGGTCGTGAAGGGATTGACAACCCCTTTATCGCGTTGGTTGCAAGGTCCTTATTTGTTTGTGCATTATTACTACTGGATTGATACCTTGGTTCTCAAAACTGAGGGAAATACTTATGCTACTTTGCTGCATCACCCTTTCCTCTTCAAGGGAAAACAAACGCATGCTCAAGAGGTAGCAAGTAGGATTTCTGGCGCCGTTGCTGGGGAGGCTTACGCACAAGTCAAGACGTACCAAGTACCCATCACAAACTCTTACCCTTCGCATTACATTATTTGCCATTTGCCTCTCGTTTTCCTCTCCCCCACTTCACCCTTGCCGTTTTATTCGCCCCTCTTCCGTTCGTCTTTTCTGTTTGCTTGTGTTGCCATGTGCCTTCTATGTGCTTGCATCTTTGCTTGCTAAAAATCTATTGATATGGATCCACTTAAAGTGTTCTACTTAGATCATGTTTGATCCTTATGCGCTCGTGCTGAAACCCCAAGTAGCCTAGTTGATGGGAAATCTTCAGATGATCATGCTCATTTTGTGCGTCACCGTTTGTCTGAAAAAGGGAGACTCTTATGGGATCAAATAAATAGATTACTGTGTTATGCTTGGAATCTTTGTGAAATTTGTGATTTTACTTGTTGCTCTAAGAACCGTAAAAAACACCTTCCCTACCTATGTGAGTTTAATGATAATGAAATCTTATCTTCTTATGCAAAGGGTGTTTATAGTTACTATGATATTGAACAAATTGAAGAATTTGTTGCTTTTAAGGGTGCTTATGAAGTTGCTTCTTTGATTGAAAAGTATGATACTACTCTCTACGAATCTAATTTTTTTGACATACTTAAATATTGTTATGAAAACTATGCTCATAATGTCTGAATTTATTGAGAGAATGACCGTTACTTTGGAAGATAATGATATGCATGAATCTATAGATAATGATGATTCTGATAATTTGATTGAAATATCCCTTGATGAACATGATGCTTTCTATTCTGTGGCCATGATGCCAATATTTATGAAGATGAATTTGGTATAGTTCCTTATGTTAAACATGAGATTATTGCTATTGCACCCATACTTGATAGTTCCTTGAATCAAAAGCATGATTGCAATGATGTTATTATAAATTCTATTGATGTCAATTGTGCTAATAATATGCAAAACCCTAAGCTTGGGGATGCTAGTTTTGCTATGTCTACTACTTGTTGCAATGATTATGATTGGGGTGATTCTTCTTATGATATTGAAAATTTATTTAACCCCCATGATGAATATGAGATTGATAATAGTGCTTGTAGTAATATTGAAAGTGGGTTTGGAAGAGCGTCAACTTTAGATCCCACATATTTGGAGAATGTTCAATCTTATGAAGTTTTGATAAAAGTGGGTTTGGAGAGGTCTCATGACTTTAGTTAATGTTAATCCCACTATTTTGGAAGAGTGTCAACTTTACATACATGTGGATCGTGTTAAGAATATGTTTTGTGATAGCTATATTGTTGAATTTGCTTATGATCCTATATGCAATTATTATTAGAGAGGAAAATATGGTTGTAGAAATTTTCATGTTATTAAATTACCTCTCGTTATGTTGAGATTGCTATTGTTTCTTCCCGCTTCCTTGCATATGCTAGTTTTTGCTTGCCTTGATAATTTGTTTGCCTATAAGATTCCTATGCATAGAAAGTATGTTAGATTTATATGTGTTTGTCACATGTTTTATGATGCTCTCTTTGTGCTTCAATTCTTGTCTTTGACGTGAGCATCATTAAAATTATCAATGCCTAGCTAGGGGCGTTAAACGATAGCGCTTGTTGGGAGGCAACCCAATTTTATTTTTGTTGTTTACTTTTTGCTCCTGTTTAGTAATAAATAATTCATCTAGCCTCTGGTTAGATGTGGTTTTATGTTTTAGTTAGTGTTTATGCCAAGTAGAACCTTTTGGAAGACTTGGGTGAAGTCTTTATGATCTTGCTGTAAAAAACATAAACTTTCGCGCTCACGAGATTACCTTCCATTTTTTACTGGAGAGTGATTTTAGGTTGATTATTTTTGCAGATGATTAATAGACAAATTCCTCACGTCCGCCAATTTATTTTAGAATTTTTGGAGTTCCATAAGTATTCTAAAGTTACAGATTACTACAGACTGTTCTGTTTTTGACAGATTCTGTTTTTCGTGTGTTGTTTGCTTATTTTGATGAATCTATGGCTAGTATCGGGGGGGGGGGGTATGAACCATAGAGAAGTTGGAATACAGTAGGTTTAATAGCAATATAAATAAATAATGAGTTCATTACAGTACCTTAAAGTGGTGGTTTGCTTTCTTGCACTAACGGAGCTCATGAGATTTTCTATTGAGTTTTGTGTTGTGAAGTTTTCAAGTTTTGGGTAAAGATTTGATGGATTATGGAATAAGGAGTGGCAAGATCCTAAGCTTGGGGATGCCCAAGGCAGCCCAAGGTAAAATTCAAGGACAACCAAAAGCCTAAGCTTGGGGATGCCCCGGAAGGCATCCCCTCTTTCGTCTTCGTCCATCGCTAACTTTACTTGAGGCTATATTTTTATTCACCACATGATATGTGTTTTTCTTGGAGAGTCTTGTATGATATGAGTTATTTTACCACAATCATCCTTGCTGTACACACCTTTTTGGAGAGACACACATGAATTAGAATTTATTAGAATACTCTTTGTGCTTCACTTATATCTTTTGAGTTAGACAATTTTGCTCTAGTGCTTCACTTATATATTTTTAGAGCACGGTGGTGGTTTGATTTTATAGAAATTATTAATCTCTCATGATTCACTTATATTATTTTGAGAGTCTTATAGAACAGCATGGTAATTTTCTTTGGCTATAAAATTAGTCCTAATATGATAGGCATCCAAGATGGATATAATAAAAATTCGTAAAAAGTGCATTGAATACTTTGAGAAGTTTGATACTTGATGATTGTTTTGAGATATGAGGATGGTAATAGTAGAGTCATGCTAGTTGAGTAGTTGTGAATTTGAGAAATACTTGTTCCAAAGTTTTTGATTCCCGTAGCATGCATGTATGGTGAACCGTTATGTGATAAAGTCGGAGCATGATTTATTGATTGATTGTCTTCCTTATGAGTGGCGGTCGGGGATGAGCGATGGTCTTTTCCTACCAATCTATCCCCCTAGGAGCATGCGCATAGTACTTCGTTTCGATAACTAATAGATTTTTGCAATAAGTATGTGAGTTCTTTATGACTAATGTCGTGTCCATGGATTATACGCACTCTCACCCTTCCACCATTGCTAGACTCTCTAATAGCGCGCACCTTTCGCCGGTACCATACACCCACCGTATACCTTCCTCAAAACAGCCACCATACCTACATATTATGGCATTTCCATAGCCATTCCGAGATATATTGCCATGCAACTTTCCACCATTCCGTTTATTATGACATTCTCCATCATTGTCATATTGCTTTTGCATGATCATGTAGTTGACATCGTATTTGTGGCAAAGCCACCTTTATAATTCTTTCATACATGTCACTCTTGATTCATTGCATATCCCAGTACACCGCCGGAGGCATTCACATAGAGTCATATTTGTTCTAAGTATTGAGTTGTAATTTGTGAGTTGTAAGTAAATAAATGTGTGATGATCATCATTATTAGAGCATTGTCCCAAGTGAGGAAAGGATGATGGAGACTATGATCCCCCACAAGTCGGGATGAGACTCCGGACAAAAGAAAAGAAAAGAAAAGAAAAAAGAGTCCATAAAAAAAGAGAAAAAGGCCCAAATAAAGAAAATAAAAATAATAATAGTGAAAGAAAAAGAGAGAAGGGACAATGTTACTATCCTTTTACCACACTTGTGCTTCAAAGTAGCACCATGATCTTCATGATAGAGAGTCTCCTATGTTGTCACTTTCATATGCTAGTGGGAATTTTACATTATAGAACTTGGCTTGTATATTCCAATTATGGGCTTCCTCAAAATGCCCTAGGTCTTCGTGAGTAAGCGAGTTGGATGCACACCCACTTAGTTTCTTTTGTTGACCTTTCATACACTTATAGCTCTAGTGCATCCGTTGCATGGCAATCCCTACTCACTCACATTGATATCTATTGATGGGCATCTCCATAGCCCGTTGATACGCCTAGTTGATGTGAGATTATCTTCTTCCTTTTTTGTCTTCTCCACAACCACCCTTCTATTCCACATATAGTGCTATGTCCATGGCTCACGCACATATATTGCGTGAACGTTGAAAAAGTTTGAGAATATCAAAAGTATGAAACAATTGCTTGGCTTGTCATCGGGGTTGTGCATGATTTAAAATTTTTTTTTGTGATGAATATAGAGCATAGCCAGACTATATGATTTTGTAGGGATAACTTTCTTTGGCCATGTTATTTTGAGAAGACATGATTGCTTTGTTAGTATGCTTGAAGTATTACTATTTTTATGTCAATATTAAACTTTTTTCTTGAATCTTTCGGATCTGAACATTCATGCCACAATAAAGAAAATTACATTCAGAATTATCCTAGGTAGCATTCCACATCAAAAATTCTGTTTTTATCCTTTACCTACTTGAGGATGAGAAGGAATTAAGCTTGGGGATGCTTGATACGTCTCCAATGTATCTATAATTTTTGATTGTTCCATGCTATTATTGAAGGAAATATGCCCTAGAGGCAATAATAACTGGAAGCTTGATACATGTGTGAATACATAGACAAACAGAGTGTCACTAGTATGCCTCTACTTGACTAGCTCGTTGAATCAAAGATGGTTAAGTTTCCTAGCCATAGACATGAATTGTCATTTGATTAACGGGATCACATCATTAGAGAATGATGTGATTGACTTGAGCCATTCCGTTAGCTTAGCACTTGATCGTTTAGTATGTTGCTATTGCTTTCTTCATGACTTATACATGTTCCTATGACTATGAGATTATGCAACTCCTGAATACCGGAGGAACACTTTGTGTGCTACCAAACGTCACAACGTAACTAGGTGATTATAAAGGTGCTCTACATGTGTCTCCGATGGTACTTGTTGAGTCGGCATAGATCAAGATTAGGATTTGTCACTCCGATTGTCGGAGAGGTATCTCTGGGCCCTCTCGGTAATGCACATCTCTATAAGCCTTGCAAGCAATGTGATTAATGAGTTAGTTGTGGGATGATGCATCACAGAACGAGTAAAGAGACTTGCTGGTAACGAGATTGAACTAGGTATTGAGATACCGACGATCGAATCTCGGGCAAGTAACATACCGATGATAAAGGGAACAACATATGTTGTTATGCGGTTCGACCGATAAAGATCTTCGTGGAATATGTAGGAGCCAATATGGGCATCCAGGTTCTGCTATTGGTTATTGACCTGAGAGGTGTCTCGGTCATGTCTACATAGTTCTCGAACCCGTAGGGTCCGCACGCTTAACGTTCGTTGATGATATAGTATTATATGAGTTATGTATGTTGGTAACTGAATGTTGTTCGGAGTCCCGGATGAGATCATGGACATGACGAGGAACTTCGGAATGGTCCGGAGATAAAATTTAATATATGGGATAATAGTGTTTGGTCCCCGGAAGGGTTCCGGAATTCACCGGAAGGGGTTCCGGATGTTTCCCGAAATGTTTGGGTACGAGAATACGTTATTTGGGCCAAAGGGGAAAGCCCACAAGGTTTTTGGAAAGCGCAAAAGGAAGTTTTGTAGAGTCCAGGGGCCAGACGCCAGGGTCCCTGGCATCTGGGTCCAGACGCCGGTAACCCTGGCGTCTGGCCCTGGAGTCCGAGAAGGACTCTTGCCTTTCGGGTGAAACCGACTTTGTGGAGGCTTTTACTCCAAGTTTCGACCCCAAGGCTCAACATATAAATAGAGGGGGTAGCGCTAGCACCCAAGACATATCAAGAAACACCAAGCCTTGTGCCGGCAACCCCGTCCCCTCTAGTTTGTCCTCAAGTTTTCGTAGTGCTTAGGCGAAGCCCTGCGGAGATTGTTCTTCACCAACACCGTCATCACACCGTCGTGCTGCTGGAACTCATCTACTACTTCGCCCCTCTTGCTGGATCAAGAAGGTGAGGACGTCATCAAGCTGAACATGTGCTAAACAAGGAGGTGCCGTAGTTTCGGTACTTGATCAGGACTGATCGTGAAGGTGTACGACTACATCAACCACGTTGATAAACGCTTCCGCTTACGGTCTACGAGGGTACGTAGACGACACTCTCCCTTCTCGTTGCTATGCATCAACATGATCTTGCGTGTGCATAGGTTTTTTTTTGAAATTACTACGTTCCCCTACAGTGGCATCCGAGTCAGGTTTATGCGTAGATGTTATATGCACAAGTAGAACACAAGTGAGTTGTGGGCGATACAAGTCATACTGCTTACCAGCATGTCATACTTTGGTTCGACAGTATTGTTGGATGAAGCGGCCTAGGCCGACATTACGCGTACGCTTACGCGAGACTGGTTCTACCGACGTGCTTTGCACACAGGTGGCTGGCGGGTGTCAGTTTCTCCAACTTTAGTTGAACCGAGTGTGACTACGCCCGGTCCTTGTGAAGGTTAAAACAACACTAACTTGACGAAATATCATTGTGGTTTTGATGCGTAGGTAAGAATGGTTCTTGCTCAACCCGTAGCAGCCACGTAAAACTTGCAACAACAAAGTAGAGGACGTCTAACTTGTTTTTGTAGGGCATGTTGTGATGTGATATGGTCAAGACATGATGCTAAATTTTATTGTATGAGATGATCATGTTTTGTAACAGAGTTATTGGCAACTGGCAGGAGCCATATGGTTGTCACTTTATTGTATGCAATGCAATCACCCTGTAGTTGTTTTACTTTATCACTAAGCAGTAGCGATAATCGTAGAAGCAGTAGTTGGCGAGACGACAACGATGCTACGATGGAGATCAAGGTGTCGCGCCGGTGACGATGGTGATCATGACGGTGCTTTGGAGATGGAGATCAAAGGCACAAGATGATGATGGCCATATCATATCACTTATATTAATTGCATGTGATGTTTATCCTTTATGCATCTTATTCTACTTTGATAACGGTAGCATTATAAGATGATCTCTCACTAAATTTGAAGGTAAAAGTGTTCTCCCTATGTATGCACCGTTGCCAAAGTTCGTCGTGCCGAGACACCACGTGATGATCGGGTGTGATAACCTCAACGTTCACCTACAACGTGTGCAAGCCAGTTTTGCACACGCAGAAATACTCGGGTTAAACTTGACGAGCCTAGCATATCCAGATATGGCCTCGGAACACTGAGATCGAAAGGTCGAACGTGAATCATATAGTAGATATGATCAACATAGTGATGTTCACCATTGAAAACTACTCCATCTCACGTGATGATCGGTTATAGTTTAGTTGATTTGGATCACGTGATCACTTAGATGATTAGAGGGATGTCTATCTAAGTGGGAGTTCTTAAGTAATATGATTAATTGAACTTTAATTTATCATGAACTTAGTCCTGATAGTATTTTGCAAATTATGTTGTACATCAACAACTCCCGTTGTTGCTTCCCTATGTGTTTTTTATATGTTCCTAGAGAAAACTAAGTTGAAAGATGTTAGTAGCAAAGATGCGGACTAGGTCCGTAATCTGAGGTGTATCCTCATTGCTGCACAGAAGAATTCTGTCCTTAATGCACTGCTAGGTGACAGACCTATTGCGGGAGCAGATGCAGACGTTATGAACGTTTGGCTAGCTCAATATGATGACTACTTGATAGTTTTGTGCACCATGCTTTACGGCTTAGAACCGGGACTTCAAAAACGTTTTTGAAATGTCATGGAGCATATGAGATGTTCCAAGAGATGAAATTGGTATTTCAGACTCATGCCCGTGTCAAGAGGTATGAGACCTCTGACAAGTACTTTGCCTAAAAGATGGAGGAAAATGGCTCAACTAGTGAGCATGTGCTCAGAATGTCTGGGTACTACAAACACTTGAATCAAGTGGGAGTTAATCTTCCAGATAAGATAGTGATTGACAGAGTTGTCTAGTCACCATCACCAAGTTACTGGAATTTCATGATGAACTATAGTATGCAAGGGATGACGAAAACGATTCCCGAGCTCTTCGTGATGTTGAAATCGACGAAGGTAGAAATCAAGAAAGAGCATCAAAGTGTTGATGATCGACAAGATCACTAGTTTCAAGAAAAAGGCAAAGGGAAAGAAAGGGAACTTCAAGTAGAATGACAAGCAAGTTGTCACTCCCATGAAGAAACCCAAAGCTGGACCAAAGCCTGAAACTGAGTGCTTCTACTGCAAAGGAAATGGTCACTGGAAGCGGAAATGCCCTGAATATTTGGTGGATAAGAAGGATGGCAAAGTGAACAAGGGTATATTTGATATACATGTTGTTGATGTGTATCGTACTAGTGTTTATAGTAGCCCATGGGTATTTGATACTTGTTCGGTTGCTAAGATTAGTAACTCGAAACAAGAGTTATAGACTAAACAAAGACTAGTTGAGGATGAAGTGATGATGTGTGTTGGAAGTGGTTCCAAGATTAATATGATCATCATCGCACACTCCCTATACTTTTAAGATTAGTGTTGAACCTAAATAAATGTTAGTTGGTATTTGCGTTGAGCATAAATATGATTAGATCATGTCTATTGCAATATGATTATTCATCTAAAACAAAGAATAATTTGTTATTCTGTTTACATGAATAAAACCTTCTGTGGTCAAACACCCAATGTTGATGGTTTATTGAATCTTGATCGTAGTGATACACATATTCATAATATTGAAGCCAAAAGATGCAAAGTTAATAATGATAGTGCAACTTATTTGTGGCACTGCCATTTAGGTCATATTGGTGTAAAGCGCATGAAGAAACTCCATGCTGATGGGCTTTTGGAATCATTTGATTATGAACCACTTGATGCTTGCGAACCATGCCTCATGGGAAAGACGACTAAAACTCCGTTCTCCAGAATAATGGAGCAAGCAATAGATTTGTTTGGAAATCATACATACTGATGTATGTGGTCCAATGAATGTTGAACGACAGGTATCGTTATTTTCTCACCTTCACAGATGATTTGAGCATATATGGGTATATCTACTTGATGAAACATAAGTTTGAAACATTTGAAAAGTTCAAAGAATTTCAGAGTGAAGTGGAAAATCATCGTAACAAGAAAATAAAGTTTTCTGCGATTTGATTGCGGAGACGAATATTTGAGTTACGAGTTTGGACTTCAATTAAAACAATGTGGAATAGTTTCACAAACTCATGCCACCCGGAACACCACAACGTAATGGTGTGTCCGAACATCATAACTGTACTTTATTAGATATGGTGCGATCTATGAGATCTCTTACCGATTCACCACTATGGTTTTGGGGTTATGCATTAGAGACAGCTGCATTCACGTTAAAAAGGGCACCATCTAAATCCGTTGAGAAGACACCGTATGAACTGTGGTTTAGCAAGAAACCTAAGCTGTCGTTTCTTAAAGTTTGGGGTTGTGATGCTTATGTGAAAAAGTTTCAACCCGATAAGCTTGAACCCAAATCGAAAAAATGCGTCTTCATAGGATACCCAAAATGTTTGGTACACCTTCTATCACAGATCCGAAGGAAAGATCTTTGTTGCTAAAAATGGATACTTTCTAGAGAAGGAGTTTCTCTCGAAAGAAGTGAGTGGGAGGAAAGTAGAACTTGATGAGGTAATTGTACCTTCTCTCGAATAGGAAAGTAGCTCATCACTGAAATCAGTTCAAGTGATGCTTACACCAATTAGTGAGGAATTTAATGATGATGATCATGAAGCTTCAGATCAAGTTACTACCGAACCTCGTAGGTCAACCAGAGTACGTTCCGCACCAGAGTGGTACGGTAATCCTATTCTGGAGTTCATGTTACTTGACCATGACGAACCTACGAACTATGAGGAAGCGATGATGAGCCCAGATTCCACGAAATAGCTTGAGGCCATGAAATCTGAGATGGGATCCATGTATGAGAACAAAGTGTGGACTTTGGTTAACTTGCGCGATGATCGACAAGCCATAGAAAATAAATGGATCTTCAAGAGGAAGACAGACGCTGATAGTTGTGTTACTATCTACAAAGCTCGAATTATTGAAAAAGGTTTTCGAAAAGTTCAAAGCGTTGAATACAATGAGATTTTCTCACTCGCATCGATGCTTAAAAGTCTGTCCGAATCATGTTAGCAATTGCCGCATTTTAGGAATTTGGCAAATGGATGTCAAAACTACATTCCTTAATGGATTTCTTGAAGAAGAGTTGTATATGATGCAACCAGAAGGTTTTGTCGATCCTAAAGGTGCTAACAAAATGTGCAAGCTCCAGCGATCCATCTATGGACTGGTGCAAGCATCTCAGAGTTGGAATATACGTTTGATGAGTTGATCAAATCATATAGTTTTATACAGACTTGCGGTGAAGCCTGTATTTACAAGAAAGTGAGTGGGAGCACTATAACATTTCTGATAAATATATGTGAATGACATAATGTTGATCAGAAATAATGTAGAATTTTCTGGAAAGCATAAAGGAGTATTTGAAAGGAGTTTTTTCAAATAAAGACCTCGGTGAAGCTGCTTACATATTGAGCATCAAGATCTATAGAGATAGATCAAGACGCTTGATAAGGTTTTTCAATGAGTACATTACCTTGACAAGATTTTGAAGTAGTTCAAAATGGAACAATCAAAGAAAGAGTTCTTGCCTGTGTTACAAGGTGTGAAATTGAGTAAGACTCAAAGCCCGACCACGGCAGAAGATAGAAAGAGAATGAAAGTCATTCCCTATGCCTCAGCCATAGGTTCTATAAAGTATGCCATGCTGTGTACCAGATATATTGTATACCCTACACTAAGTTTGGCAAGGGAGTACAATAGTGATCTAGGAGTAGATCACTGAATAGCGGTCAAAATTATCCTTAGTGGAATAGGGATATGTTTCTCGATTATAGAGGTGACAAAAGGTTCGTCGTAAAGGGTTACGTCGATGCAAGTTTTGACACTAATCCAGATGACTCTAAGTCTCAATCTGGATACATATTGAAAGTGGGAGCAATTAGCTAAAGTAGCTCCGTGCAGAGCATTGTAGACATAGAAGTTTGCAAAATACATAGGGATCTGAATTTGGCAGACCCATTGACTAAACTTCTCTCACAAGCAAAACATGATCACACCTTAATACTCTTTGGGTGTTAATCACATAGCGATGTGAACTAGATTATTGACTCTAGTAAACCCTTTGGGTGTTGGTCACACGATGATGTGAACTATGGGTGTTAATCACATGGTGATGTGAACTATTGGTGTTGAATCACATGGCAATGTGAACTAGATTATTGACTCTAGTGCAAGTGGGAGACTGAAGAAAATATGTCCTAGAGGCAATAATAAAGTTATTATTTATTTCCTTATTTCATGATAAATGTTTATTATTCATGCTAGAATTGTATTAACTGGAAACTTGATACATGTGTGAATACATAGACAAATAGAGTGTCACTAGTATGCCTCTACTTGACTACTCGTTGAATCAAAGATGGTTAAGTTTCCTAGCCATAAACATGAATTGTCATTTGATTAACGGGATCACATCATTATAGAATGATGTGATTGACTTGACCCATTCTGTTAGCTTAGCACTTGATCGTTTAGTATGTTGCTATTGCTTTCTTCATAACTTATACATGTTCCTATGACTATGAGATTATGCAACTCCCGAATACCGGAGGAACACTTTGTGTGCTACCAAACGTCACAACGTAACCGTGTGATTATAAAGGTGCTCTACAGGTGTCTCCGATGGTACTTGTTGAGTTGGCATAGATCAAGATTAGGATTTTTCACCCTGATTGTTGGAGAGGTATCTCTGGGCCCTCTCCGTAATGCACATCACTATAAGCCTTGCAAGCAATGTGACTAATGAGTTAGTTGCGGGATGATGCATTATGTAACGAGTAAAGAGAGTTTCCGGTAACGAGATTGAACTAGGTATTGAGATACCGACAATCGAATCTCGGGCAAGTAACATACTGATGACAAAGGGAACAACGTATGTTGTTATGCGGTTCGACCGATAAAGATCTTCGTAGAATATGTAGGAGACAATATGGGCATCCAGGTTCCGCTATTGGTTATTGACCAGAGAGGTATCTCAGCCATGTCTACATAGTTCTCGAACCCGTAGGGTCCGCACGCTTAACGTTCGTTGACAATATAGTATTATATGAGTTATGTATGTTGGTAACCGAATGTTGTTCGGAGTCCCGGATGAGATCACAGACATAACGAGGAACTCCGGAATGGTCCGGAGATAAAGTTTCATATATGGGATAATAGTGTTTGGTCTCCGGAAGGGTTCCGGAATTCACCGGAAGGGGTTCCGGATGTTTCCCGAAATGTTTGGGTACGAGAATACGTTATTTGGGCCAAAGGAGAAAGCCCACAAGGTTTTTGGAAAGTGCAAAAGGAAGTTTTGCAGAGTCCAGGGGCCAGACGCCAGGGTCCCTGGCGTCTGGGTCCAGACGCCGGGAACCCTGGCGTCTGGCCCTGGAGTTCGAGAAGGGGGTGAAACCGACTTTGTGGAGGCTTTTACTCCAAGTTTCGACCCCAAGGCTCAAAATATAAATAGAGGGGTAGGTCCAGCACCCAAGACATATCAAGAAACACCAAGCCGTGTGCCGGCAACCCCGTCCCCTCTAGTTTGTCCTCCGTCATAGTTTTCGTAGTGCTTAGGCGAAGCCCTGCAGAGATTGTTCTTCACCAACACCATCATCACGCCGTCGTGCTGCCGGAACTCATCTACTACTTCGCCCCTCTTGCTGGATCAAGAAGGCGAGGACGTCATCGAGTTGAACGTGTGCTGGACGCGGAGGTGCCATAGTTTCGGTACTTGATCGGGACGGATCGTGAAGGTGTACGACTACATCAACCGCGTTGATAAACGCTTCCGCTTATGGTCTACGAGGGTATGTAGATGACACTCTTCCCTCTCGTTGCTATGCATCACCATGATCTTGCGTGTGCGGAGGAAATTTTTTCAGATTACTACGTTCCCCTACAATTATATTATCTGTTTTGGATGTTTGATGGGCTTTATATACACTTTTATATTATTTTTTGGGACTAACCTATTAACCGGAGGCCCAGCCCAAATTGTTGTTTTTTGCCTATTTCAGTGTTTCGCAGAAAAGGAATATCAAACGGAGTCCAAACGGAATGAAACCTTCGGGAGAGTTATTTTTGGAACAAACGCAATCCAGGAGACTTGGAGTGGACGTCAGGAAAGAAATGAGGCGGCCACGAGGCAGGGAGGCGTGCCCAGGGGGGTAGGCGCGCCCCCCACCCTCATGGGCCCCTCGTGGATCCCCTGACCGACTTCCGTCGCCTATATATCCATATACCCTGAAAACATCCAGGAGCACCACGAAACCCTATTTCCACTGCCGCAACCTTCTTTACCCGTTAGATCCCATCTTGGGGCCTTTTTCGGCGCTCCGTCAGAGGGGGAATCGATCATGGAGGGCTTCTATATCAACACCATAGCCTCTCCGATGAAGTGTGGGTAGTTTACCACAGACCTTCAGGTCCATAGTTATTAGCTATATGGCTTCTTCTCTCTCTTTGGATCTCAATACAAAGTTCTCCTTGATCTTCTTGGAGATCTATTCGATGCAATTCTTTTTGCGGTGTGTTTGTTGATATCAGATGAATTTTGGGTTTATGATAAAGATTATCTATGAACAATATTTCAATCTCCTCTAAATTCTTTTATGTATGATTTGTTATCTTTGCAAGTCTCTTCGAATTATCAGTTTGGTTTGGCCTACTAGATTGATCTTTCTTGCAATGGGAGAAGTGCTTAGCTTTGGGTTCAATCTTGCGGTGTCCTTTCCCAGTGACAGCAGGGGCATCAGGGCACGTATTGTATTGTTGCCATCGAGGATAAAAAGATGGGGTTTATATCATATTGCTCGAGTTTATCCCTCTACATCATGTCATCTTGCCTAATGCGTTACTCTATTCTTATGAACTTAATACTCTAGATGCATGCTAGATACCGGTCGATGTGTGGAGTAATACTAGTAGATGTAGAATCGTTTCGATATACTTGTCGTGGACGTGATGCTGATACGTCTTCGTCGTATCTACTTTTCCAAAAACTTTTGCCCTTGTTTTGGACTCTAACTTGCATGATTTGAATGGAACTAACCCGGACTGACGCCGTTTTCAGCAAAACTGCCACGGTGTTATTTTGTGCAGAAATAAAAGTTCTTGGAATGACCTGAAAACCCACTGAGCAACTTTCTGGAATTAATAAAAAATATTGGCGAAAGAATCAACATCAGGGGGCCCACACCCTGTCCACGAGGGTGGGGGCGCGCCTACACCCCCTGGGCGCGTCCCCGGCCTCGTGGGCCCCCTGGACCTCCACCGACCTCAACTCCAACTCCATATATTCAGTTTCGTGGTGAAAAAAAATCAAAGAGAAGGATTCATCGCGTTTAAAGATACGGAGCCGCCGCCAAGCCCTAATCCTCTCGGGAGGGCTGATCTGGAGTATGTTCGGGGCTCCAGAGAGGGGGATTCGTTGCCGTCGTCATCATCAACCATCCTCCATCACCAATTTCATGATGCTCACCGCCGTGCGTGAGTAATTCCATCATAGGCTTGCTGGACGGTGATGGGTTGGATGAGATTTACCATGTAATCGAGTTAGTTTTGTTAGGGTTTGATCCCTAGTATCCACTATGTTCTGAGATTGATGTTGCTATGACTTTGCTATGCTTAATGCTTGTCACTAGGGCCCAAGTGCCATGATTTCAGATCTGAACCTATTATGTTTTCATGAATATATGTGAGTTTTTGATCCGATCTTGCAAGTCTATAGTCGCCTATTACGTGTTATGATCCGTTAACCCCGAAGTGACAATAATCGGGATACTTACCGGTGATGACCATAGTTTGAGGAGTTCATGTATTCACTAAGTGTTAATGCTTTGGTCTGGTACTCTATTAAAAGGAGGCCTTAATATCCCTTAGTTTCCATTAGGACCCCGCTGCCACGGAAGGGTAGAACAAAAGATGTCATGCAAGTTCTTTTCCATAAGCACGTATGACTATATTCGGAATACATGCCTACATTACATTGATGAATCGGAGCTAGTTCTGTGTCACCCTATGTTATAACTATTACATGAGGAATCGCATCCGACAAAATTATCCATCACCAATCCAATGCCTACGAGCTTTTCACATATTGCTCTTTGCTTAGTTACTTTACCGTTGCCACTGTTACAATTACTACAAAACTACTACTGCTACTTTTGCTACTGTTACCATTACTTCCATACTACTTTGCTACTAAATACTTTGCTGCAGATATTAAGTCATCCAGGTGTGGTTGAGTTGACAACTTAACTTCTAATACTTGAGAATATTCTTTGGCTCCCCTTGTGTCGAATCAATAAATTTGGGTTGAATACTCTACCCTCGAAAACTGTTGCGATCCCCTATACTTGTGGGTTATCAAGACTATTTTCTGGCGCCGTTGTCGGGGAGCATAGCTCTATTCTTTGAGTCACTTGCGATTTATATCTGTTGGTCACTATGAGGAACTTGAAAGATGAAAGAACTAAGATTTTTCCCTCAACTACGAGGGGAGGTAAGGAACTGCCATCTAGCTCTGCACTTGATTCTCCTTCTGTTTTGAGTAAGCTTGCGACACCTAAACCTGCTTCTGCTATTAATTCTGATATGTTGCATGTTATTGATGATGCCACTTCTGCTATGCATGATACTTATGATGAAACTACTTCTATGCTTGATACTACTGTGCCATTAGGTGAATTTCTTGATGAACAACTTGCTAGGGCTAGAGAGAATGAAACTATTGAAACTGATAATATTGATGAAAGTGATGATGAAGATTCTCCCCCTAAATATGAATTGCCTGTTGTGCCTGAGGGTTATGTTATGGATGAAGAAACTGCTAGAGATTTTCTTGCTTGCAATGATAGATCTGATCTTAAGAAGTTATTAGCTGAGCTGAAACAAAAGTCTCTGAATGCTAGAATGAAATATGACCCTGCTTTTGCTACTTCGCCTATCTGTGTTACTGATAAGGATTATGATTTCTCTGTCGACCCTGAGATAATTACTTGGTTGAATCTGATCCTTTTTTATGGCTATGAATCTAAAACTGTTGTGGCACATCTTACTAAATTAAATGATATAGCCACCCTGTTCACTAATGATGAGAAATCTCGCTACTACTATATCCTTAAGATATTTCCATTCTCATTAAAGGGTGATGCTAAAACTTGGTTTAACTCTCTTGATCCTGGTTGTGTGCGTAGTCCCAGGATATGATTTACTACTTGTCTTCTAAATAGTTCCTTGCTCATAAGAAACAAGCTGCTTTTAAAGGAAATATATAATTTTGTGCAAATTGAAGAAGAGAGTCTTCCACAAGCTTGGGGGAGGCTTCTCCAATTACTTAATGCTTTGCCTAATCATCCTCCTAAGAAAAATGAAATACTTGATATCTTTTATAATGGACTAACCGATGCTTCCAGAGACCACCTGGTAGTTGTGCTAGTTGTGTTTTCAGGGAAAGAACCGTCGATCAAGCCAAACTGCTATTGAATAATATGTTGACAAATGAAAATAATTGGACACTTCCTGAACCAATTCCGAAGACAACTCCGAAGAAAAGAGGTGTTGTATTTCTCAGTCCTGAAGATATGCAGGAGGCAAAGAAATCTATGAAAGAGAAAGGTATTAAAGCTGAAGACGTTAAAAATTTACCTCCTACCGAAGAAATACATGCCCTTAATATACCACCTATCGAAGAAATACATGGTCTTGATAACCCGACATAGGTAGTAAAGTTAAATTCTCTCTATAGATATGATAAAGTTGAAATCCCATCTACTAAGTTTGCTAGCCAATGCTTGGATGAATTTGATGACTTTATGGCTAAACAAGAAAACTTCAATGCTTATGTTGGTAGACAATTGAAAAGTAATGCTTATATGATTGGACACTTGAGTGATTATATGTCTAGAGTTAAAGGTGAACTTAAAAACATTAGTAAACATGCTTCTATGGTTACCACTCAAGTAGAACAAGTTCTTAAAGCTCAAAATGATTTACTCAATGAATTAAATAATAAGAGAAATGATAATGCTGTTAAAGTTGTGACTAGAGGAGGTAGAATGACCCAGGAACCTTTGTATCCTGAGGGCCACCCAAAGAGAATTGAGCAGGATTCTCAGAGAAATAATGTAGACGCACCTAGTCCTTCTGAAAAGAAGAAAAAGAAAAATGATAGTACCTTGCATGTTTCTATTGAACCTGTCGTAGACACACCTGAGAACCCCAATGATATTTCTATTTCTGATGCTGAGACACAATCTGGTGATGAACATGAACCTAGTGATAATATTAATGATAATATTCATGTTGATGCTCAACCTAGCAAAAATAATGATGTAGAGATTGAACCTATTGTTGATCTTGATAACCCACAATCAAAGAATCAACGTTGTGATAAAAGAGACTTCGTTGCTAGGAAGCACGGTAAAGAAAGAGAACCATGGGTTCAGAAACCCATGCCTTTTCCTCCTAAATCATCCAAGAAAAAGGATGATGAGGATTTTGAGCGCTTAGCTGAAATGATTAGACCTATCTTTTTGCGTATGCGTTTAACTGATATGCTTAAAGTTAATCCTTATGCTAAGTACATGAAAGATATTATTACAAATAAAATAAAGATACCGGAAGCTGAAATTTCCACCATGCTTGCTAATTATACTTTTAAGGGTGGAATACCTAAGAAACTTGGAGATCCAGGAGTACCAACTATACCATGCTCCATTAAAAGAAACTATGTTAAAACTGCTTTATGTGATCTTGGAGCCGGTGTTAGTGTTATGCCTCTCTCTTTATATCGTAGACTTGAATTGAATAAATTGACACCTACTGAAATATCTTTGCAAATGGCCGATAAATCAACTGCTATACCTGTCGGTATTTGTGAGGATGTGCCTGTTGTGGTTGCAAACGTTACTATCTTAACAGACTTTGTCATTCTTGATATTCCCGAGGACGATAGTATGTCGATTATCCTTGGTAGACCCTTTTTGAATACTGTAGGGGCTGTTATTGATTGCAACAAAGGCAATGTCACTCTTCATGTTAATGGTAATGAGCATACAGTACACTTTCCAAGGAAACAACCTCAAGTCCACAGTATCAATTCTATGAAAAAATTCCAACTATTACTATTGGAGGTTTTGAATTTCCTCTTCCTACTGTCAAGAAGAAATATGATATTCTTATTATTGGGGATGTTCATATCCCCGTTGAGGTAACCTAGTGTTATTCAAAATTTCTCCGGTTTCATGCGATTCGGAATGAGTTTGTTAATAAGACTTGATCAACCTTGTCAGTGGATTCCTTTTGATGAGGATAAGATGGATGAAGTTAGAAGGCACAACCTTCTGTACCCTCCTTTTACTTTCTGTTATTTATATCAAATAAAGCAAAATTAATATTTTCTGTCTGTTTTATGAATTATCCATGCAACAAAAAATACCCCGAAAATAAAAGTTCTCCAAATGCCCTGCAAATTAAATATGATTTTTTCTAGAATATTTGAGAATATCTGGCACTGAGAACACAACAGGGGAGCAAGCACCTGGCCACGAGGGTCCAGGGCGCGCCCTACCCCCCTGGGCGCCCCCTGCCTCGTGGGCCCACGATGGCCCCCTCCACTTATTCCTGCACCCACACACTCCTTCTTCTTCCCAAAAAAATCACTATCCAGCTCAAGCACGAGTTCTAGCTCATCTTGCTGCCATTTTTGATCTCCTTGCTCAAAGCTCCATTCACAAAACTGCTTTGGGGGATTGTTCTTTGGTATGTGACTCCTCCAATGGTCCAATTAGTTTTTGTTCTAGTGCTCTATTCATTGCAAATTTTTGCTGCTGAGGTGACCTTGTTCTTGAGCTTGCATGACAAATTTATATGGTCCCAAGTAGTTCTAATGCATGATATAGTCTCTAGGCACTTGTGGGAGTAGTTGCTATCAATTTTGTTGAGTTTGGTTCACTTTTATTTTGAGTTACTAAAATTTTCAGAAATTTTTCAGAGGAAGAAATATGTCTAGGAAAATGTACCAAGGTGGTTCTTCAAGGAAGCAAGGACCCAGGCTCGCAATATGTGAGCAGGACGATGAACCACCGAGGGAAGCTCATGTGCGGCCTTGTGAATGGTCGTCAGAGGAGTTTATGGTCAAAGCAGGCATCAAGGATGAATTTGATGCATATGTGCGTAATGCTGATCTTGAGGACTTCATGCAAGATAAGTGCCCTCAATACTACCATTTAACTGATTCCTTTGTGAGAAGGTTTAAATTTTCATCTTCACGCAATTCTCACATTGTCCTGTTTGATCTTTATGATAAATAGTATACCATGGACTTAGAAGATTTTACCACTGCTTGTAAACTCCCGCAATGGGGTAGTGTCAATGAACCTCGTAAATCCAAATATAAAGACTTTCTTGCTAGTATCATAGTGGGGGAGTCTAGAGAAATAGCACAAGCTACCATAGGGAGCATTCATTTTCCTGCTATACACTATTTTGCTCTCTTCATAGGTAGATGCATTAACGGTAAAGATGAAGCTTGTCATATGTGTGTTCCGGATCTTAGTGTTCTCAAGAGTGCGGTGTTAGGAGATAAACAATATAACTTGGGGGCAATTGTTGCACGTAGGTTGCATAATAATGGTTTAGATGGAGACTTGTTTGGAGGGATTTATGCAACCCGTGTGGCTAATTATCTTGGTATACTCGCACATGAAAATGATATGGAGTTGCCCTCTGCTTATTTAGATTATAATGCCATGGTTAGCCATCAGTTTCTTGAGAGGAATGAACAATTCCTCCAGTATCGACTAACCTTTGACAGACATCGCGCTGTCCATATTACTCTCCCTGCTCTGCTTTCTTTGATTATCAGGCAAAAAGAAGATATATTATAACCAGGGAGGAGGCAAACGAGTATGAGAGGAGGACGGAGGCAGCTCGCCTCCAAGCTGCAGTTCACGAGGCAATGGCTGCTGCATCTCAGTACGACCCCAACTACCACTTTAACCCATGGGCATAGACCAACTTAGGCCAAAAGCCTAAGCTTGGGGGAGTACGTATTTCTCACCGACATTACATTCATGTTCACACACTCATTCTAGTTGTCGGTGCTCATACTTTTTCATTGTATTATCCATGCCAGTTTATTTACTTTTTCTTGCTTTCTTCTCGTGTGCTTGAATAACCTTAAGAAAAACCAAAAAATTAGTTATAGCTTTTAGCTAGTTTATTTTCCATGCTTGTAGTAGTAATAATAAAAGAAAACTCAAAAAGATTTCTTGTTCTTCTTTTGCTTGTTGGGAGCTTTCCCATGTAAATAGTTTATTTCTTTTCTTTTCTTTGGGAGTCGAGAGGAGAAGACCTTTATGAAAATGTTGAGTGGCTCTCATATGCATTATTGTTGATTTAACCAAGAGCCCATATTGCCTTGTCTTCTTCCTTGAATTGAATGCTTGCAGATTCCAGCTTAGTCCAATGCACGTGCACTATTATTATTATACACACCATTCGGTCGTGCAAGTGGAAGGCAATAATGACGATATATGATGAAATGATTGAGATGAGAGAAGCTAGTATGAACTCGACCTATCTTGTTTTTGTAAATATGATTAGTTCATCGTTCCTGATTCAGCCTATTATGAATAAACATGTTTGCAATGATAGTTAGAGATTATAGTTGCTTATGCCATGCTTAATTAGCTAGGAGCTTATAATGGTTTACCTTGCGTGCCAACATGCTATTAAAATGGTTGTGATGTGGTATGATAGGGTGGTATCCTCCTTTGAATGATTCGAGTGGCTTGACTTGGCACGCATGTAGTTGAAACGAAATCAACATAGCCTTCATGATATTTATGTTCATGATGGATTATATCCTACTCATGCTTGCACTCAGTGTTGATTAATTTTAATGCATGTTCATGATTGTTGTCGCTCTCTAGTTGGCCGCTTCCCAGTCTCTTTCTAGCCTTCACTTGTACTAAGCGGGATTACTGCTTGTGCATCCAAACTCCATAAACCTCAAAGTTACTCCATATGAGTCCACCATACCTTCCTATATGCGGTATCTACCTGCCGTTCCAAGTAAATTTGTATGTGCCAAACTCCAAACCTTCAAATGAAATTCTGTTTTGTATGCTCGAACAGCTCATGTATCAACTAGGGCTGTCTGTATCTTCCATGCTAGGCGGGTTATTCTCAAGAGGAGTGGACTCCGCTCCTCATTCACGAGAAAATGGCTGGTCACCAGGATGCCCAGTCCCATGCTCAAATCAAATCAAAATAATTGCAAACAAAACTCCCCCAGGATTGTTGTTAGTTGGAGGGTACATGTTGTTTTAGACGACAGCCGTGGAGTGTGCTTGTTGGTGGTGGGGGAGTATAAACTTTTCCATTCTGTTTGGGAACCGCCTAAAATGTGTGTAGCATGGAAGATATCGAGATCTCTTGGTTGTTATGTTGACAATGAAAGTATGCCACCCAAAATATTATTTATCTCTATTTCAAAATCGAGCTCCGGCACCTCTACAAATCCCTGCTTCCCTCTGCGAAGGGCCTATCTATTTACTTTTATGTTGAGTCATCATCCTCTCATTAAAAAGCACCCGCTGGAGAGCACTGCTGTCCTTTGCATGCATTACTATTAATTTATATTGAGTATGACTATGACTGGATCTCTTTTACCATGAATTACAATGTTTAGTCAGTCCTTGATCTTTAAAGGTGATCTGCATTTATGTTTTGTGATCTCAGAAAGGCTAGCGAGATACCATCTTGTTTATATCGTATTATGATTGTTTTGAGAAAGTGTTGTCATCCGAGATTTATTATTATTGCTCACTAGTTGATTATGCCATTGATATGAGTAAATATGAGACCTAAATGTTATTTTGAATATGGTTAGTTCATAATCTTTGCTGAAAACTTGAATGTTGACTTTACATATTTGCAACAACAAGAGCAAATAGAGTTTGTAAAAGTTTTTCTTTATCACTTTTAGTTTATCAACTGAATTGCTTGAGGACAAGCAAATGTTTAAGCTTGGGGGAGTTGATACATCTCCGTCGTATCTACTTATCCAAACACTTTTGCCCTTGTTTTGGACTCTAACTTGCATGATTTGAATGGAACTAACCCGGATTGACGTTGTTTTTAGCAGAACTGCCATGGTGTTATTTTTGTGCAGAAATAAAAGTTCTCGGAATGACCTGAAAACCCACGGAGCAACTTTTTGGAATTAATAAATAATATTGGCGAAAGAATCAACGTCAGGGGGCCCACACCCTGTCCACGAGGGTGGGGGGCGCGCCCCCTGCCTCGTGGGCCCCCTGGACCTCCAACGACCTCAACTCCAACTCCATATATTCACGTTCGCGGAGAAAAAAAATCAGAGAGGAGGATTCATCGTGTTTTACTACACGGAGCCGCCGCCAAGCCCTAATCTCTCTCGGGAGGGCTGATCTGGAGTCCTTTCGGGGCTCCGGAGAGGGGGATTCATCGCCGTCGTCATCATCAACCATCCTCCATCACCAATTTCATGATGCTCACCGCCGTGCATGAGTAATTCCATCGTAGGCTTGATGGACGGTGATGGGTTGGATGAGATTTACCATGTAATCGAGTTACTTTTGTTAGGGTTTGATCCCTAGTATCCACTATGTTATGAGATTGATGTTGCTATGACTTTGCTATGCTTAATGCTTGTAACTAGGGCCCGAGTGCCATGATTTCAGATCTGAACCTATTATGTTTTCATGAATATATGTGAGTTCTTCATCCGATATTGCAAGTCTATAGTCACCTATTATTTGTTATGATCCGTTAACCCCGAAGTGACAATAATCGGGATACTTACCGGTGTTGACCGTAGTTTAAGGAGGCCTTAATATCCCTTAGTCTCCATTAGGACCCCGCTGCCACGGGAGGGTAGGACAAAAGATGTCATGCAAGTTCTTTTCCATAAGCGCGTATGACTATATTCAGAATACATGCCTACATTACATTGATGAACTGGAGCTAGTTCTGTGTCACCCTATGTTATAACTATTACGTGAGGAATCGCATCCGACATAATTATCCATCACCGATCCAATGCCTATGAGCTTTTCACATATTGCTCTTTGCTTAGTTACTTTACCGTTGCCACTGTTCCATACAACTTTGCTACTAAATACTTTGCTACAGATATTAAGTTATCCAGGTGTGGTTGAATTGACAACTCAACTGCTAATACTTGAGAATATTCTTTGGCTCCCCTTGTGTCGAGTCAATAAATTTGGGTTGAATACTCCACCCTCGAAAACTGTTGTGATCCCGTATACTTGTGGGTTATCAGATGCCTATATAAATGATCATGCCTAGATATTCTCATAACTATGCGCTTTTCTATCAATTGTTCGATAGTAATTTGTTCACCCACCGTAATACTTATGCTATCTTGAGAGAAGCCACTAGTGAAACCTACGGCCCCCGGGTCTATTTTCCATCATATAAGTTTCCGATCTATTTTATTTTGCAATCTTTACTTTCCAATCTATACCATAAAAATACCAAAAATATTTATCTTATTATCTCTATTAGATCTCACTTTTGCAAGTGGCCTTGAAGGGATTGACAACCCCTTTATGCCGTTGGTTGCAAGGTTCTTATTTGTTTGTGCAGGTATGAGGGATTTGCGTGTAGCCTCCTACTGGATTGATACCTTGGTTCTCAAAATTGAGGGAAATACTTATGCTACTTTGCTGCATCACCCTTTCCTCTTCAAGGGAAAACCAACTCATGCTCAAGAGGTAGCAGGTTCCCGCCCGACTCGGTGAAATCCCCAAAAATCCCAATGCCTACCGGCCTGCTATAAAATCCCTCACGGCCGGCGAGTCCTGCGTCGCATTTTCCCCTTCCTCCCTGTAGCTTATCTCGTCTGCTTCTACCACAATCAGCAATGGCATCGGTCCGTCGTCGTTGCTCAGCCACTCCGCCATCATCAGAGGACAGATCTAGCTGGGAGGCTACACCGCAGCGACGGTGCAGTCCCCGACGTAGTGTAGTGCGCGTGGCGTCCCTGTTGGGTGTGCGCGGAACACCCACCACACGCTCCGCCGCTGCTGCCCGTCGGCAGCTGTTGTCGGCCGCCGTTGCTGCCACACCACCATCAAAAGCCAGGGCCGTCTCCCGCTCCGCCGCCACGGCCCAAAGGCGGGAGGTGGCCGTCGTGGCCGCCACCCCACTGTCGGCCACCGTGGCCATCACCCGCTCCGCCACCGCGGCCTGAAGGCGGGAGGTGGTGGTCGTGGCCACCACCCCATCGTCGGCCGCCATGTCCACCAGCCCACTGTCGACCGCCAGGATCATCACCCGCTCCGCCGCCACCGCCCGAAGGAGGGGGGCGGAGGTGGAGGCCCGCACGTGCGTTAGCGACCTTGCATGCTACATCGAGTTCCTACAGGAGGAGGAGGAGCGCCTCATCGAGCATGCAAAGAACCTTACCGCAGCCGTGGCCGCAGCACACGCTGACGCAGAGGCGAGGAATCAGGAGATCTACGAGCAGTCTGGCCGCTTCGAGAGGGATCGTCTGGAGCGGCAGTGGGCGTTTGAGCTGGCGAGCGCCGCTGAACGTGCAGCAGCGGCATGCACCGTATTGCATTTGTCCAGCTCATCGGTAGGCTCCTCCTCCTCCTCTGCCTCTTACTGAGCGCGCTCGGCAGAGGAGAGGCTGCCGGAAGTAGCACAAAGCCCCTCCGTGGTAGTAGTAGTATTTAGGTGCTATTTTGTTCAGTTCATCTGACTATAGATGTGTGGTCGAACTGTACAACGTACTTAAAATTAGCTAGTATATATAGTTGAACTAGCTATTTCGGTACGTGGTTGGCAACAACTAGGGAGAAGTTTGGTCGGTTCAGCTGTCTTGTTGAACTGTTTGTATAAATTAAGAACGACTGCTTAATCTATGAATGAAATCTATGCTTAATTACTAAATTTTAGTTGCAAAAATTACATAGTGCTAATGATTTCTAGCTGCATATTTTGACAAATCACAATGTTACAAGGATTGACAAATGGCAACGTTACTAGATCAACAAATGTAAATCTTTCTAGTTTGACAAATGGCAACATACCCAATATGACAGATGCAAATCTTACCAAATTGTTTGTATGTGGTTGCACACGGGTCATCCAGAACGACCATTTGCGTTGAAGGGATGCACAAATCATGTGCTGCTCTCACTTTGCATACGGGTGTTCTATCTAAATTGTTTGCGATCAAGAGCTGCAGAAATCCTGCTTGGCACATTTTCTCTTGGCTTCCTGGGGAAGCTGTCAGTTTGCATACAGGTGTTCTAACTAAAACGTTTGTGATGAGTGTTTTATATTTAAAAAGTGAATTAAACTGCAGCTTGGGCGCCATTAATGGAGAGGACGCGAGCAAGGCGGGCGGCCATGGAAATCAAAGGGCTCGCTTCCCAGTGAGCCAGCGCAGCATACAACTCACATGCTTCCCGGTGAGCCTGCACACTCAAGGACAGCTTGCACGCCTCTCGGTCAGCCTGCGCACCGGACGGCGCTCGCACGCCTCCCGTTTAGTCAAGGTCAAGCAGCTATCCGCACGGCACCTCTTACAACCATTAAAACCAAGACACGTGGTGTCACGTGAATGGTTAACAGAATTTTGGGTTTACTAGAATTTAAAAACCAGGCATCTCAATGTTTTGCCGGTAATCAACGGTGCCCCGGTGTTTGAAATTCATTCCCATTTCTTGCATGGGACCTAAGCATGCACCCAAGGACATAGATTCGATTTTCAACCAATTTATATGCACTGGAGCATGTGCATGTAGTTCAAATTTTAATTATGCACATACATGCATTAAAAACTCAGTTAATGCATAAAAATGTCCAAATGAACCCCGAAACATCACAAAAATTCACACAACACTCTTGTTGTTCTATGTTGACACGAGAAAAAATTTTTAAAGCAATAAGAGGCGATGGATACCGTTTCGTCCCCAAAGGTGGGACGTTTCCCTACCGAAAACCATCATGCTTGTTGTGAGAAGCTCCGGTTTGTGAGAAGCATATACCCAAACCTGCCCCAAATGGGACAAAATTTGTACCACGACATGTTGATGCTGCTCCATGATAGCATGCCAAGTTTCATGAATTTTAGACGAGTTTTAGATTTACTAGAATTTAAAAACCTGGCATCTTAATGTTTTGCCGGCAATCAACGGTGCCCCGGTGTTTGAAATTCATTCCCATTTCTTGCATGGGACCTAACATGCACCCAAGGACATAGATTTGATTTTTCAACCAATTTATATGCACTGGAGCCTGTGCATGTAGTTCAAATTTGAATTATGCACATAAAATGCATTGAAAACTCAGTTAATGCATAAAAATGTCCAAACAAACCCCGAAAAATCACAAAAAATCACACAACACTCCTGTTGTTCTATGTTGACATGAGAAAAAAATTCGAAAGCAATAAGAGGCAATGGGTATCGTTTCGTCCCCAAAGGTGGGACGTTCCCTACCGAAAACCATCATGCTTGTTGTGAGAAGCTCCGGTTTGTGAGAAGCATACACCCAAACCTGCCCTAAATGGGACAAAATTTGTACCACGGCATGTTGATGCCGCTCCATGATAGCATGCCAAGTTTGATGAATTTTAGACGAGTTTTGGATTTACTACAATTTAAAAACCAGACATCTCAATGTTTTGCAGGCAATCAACGGTGCCCTGGTGTTCGAAATTCATTCCCATTTCTTGCATGGGACCTAAGCATGCACCCGAGGAAACAGATATGATTTTTCAACCAATTTATATGCACTCGAGCATGTGCATGTAGTTCAAATTTGAATTATGCACATAAATGCATTGAAAACTCAGTTAATGCACAAAAATGTCCAATCGAACCCCGAAAAATCACAAAAATTCACACAACACTCCTGTTGTTCTATGTTCACACGAGAAAAAAAAATTAAAGCAATAAGAGGCAATCGATATCATTTCGTCCCCAAAGGTGGGACGTTCCCTGCCGAAAACCATCATGCTTGTTGTGAGAAGCTCCGGTTTGTGAGAAGCATATACCCAAACCTGCCCCAAATGGGACAAAATTTGTACCACAACATGTTGATGCTGCTCCATGATAGCATGCCAAGTTTCATGAATTTTAGAGAGTTTTTGATTTACTAGAATTTAAAACCAGGCATCTCAATGTTTTGCCGGCAATCAACGATGCCATGATGTTCCAAATTCATTCCCATTTCTTGCATGGGACCTAAGCATGCACCCGAGGACACAAATTTGTTTTTTCAACCAATTTATATGCAATGGAGCACGTGCATGTAGTTCAAATTTGAATTATGCACATAAATGCATTGAAAACTCAGTTGATGCATAAAAATGTCCAAACGAACCCCGAAAAATCACAAAAATTCACACAACACTCCTGTTGTTCTACGTTGACACGAGAAAAAAAATTGTAAGCAATATGAGGCAATGGATATCCTTTCGTCCCCAAAGGTGGGACGTTCCCGTTGGAAAACCATCATGATTGTTGTGAGAACTCCGGTTTGTGAGAAGCATATACCCAAACCTGCGCTAAATGGGACAAAATTTGTACCACGGCATGTTGATGCCGCTCCATGATAGCATGCCAAGTTTCATGAATTTCAGACAAGTTTTTGATTTACTAGAATTTAAAAACCAGGCATCTCAATGTTTTGCCGACAATCAACGGTGCCCTGGTGTTTCAAATTCATTCCATTTCTTGCATGGGACCTAATCATGCACCCGAGGACACATATTTGATTTTTCAACTAGTTTATATGCACTGGAGCATGTGCATGTAGTTCAAATTTGAATTGTGCACATAAATGCATTGAAAACTCAGTTAATGCATAAAAATGTCCAAACGAACCCAAAAAAATCACAAAAATTCGCACAACACCCCTGTTGTTCTATGTTGACACTCGAATTTTTTTGAAAGCAATAAGAGGCAACGGATATCGTTTCATCCCCAAAGGTGGCACGTTGCCTACCGAAACCATCACGCTTGTTGTGACAAGCTCTGGTTTGTGAGAAGCTTATACCCAAACCTGACCCAAATGGGAGAAAATTTGTACCACAACATGTTGATGCCACTACATGATAGCATGCCAAGTTCCATGAATTTCAGACGAGTTTTGGATTGACAAGAATTTAAAAACCAGGCATCTCAATGTTTGCGACCGAGTGACGGTGGCAGGGTGTTTGAAATTCATTCCCATTTCTTGCTTGGGACCTAAGCATGCAACCAAGGACACATATTTGTTTTTTCAATAAGTTTATATGCACTGGAGCATGTGCATGTAGTTCAAATTTGAATTATGCACATAAAATGCCTGGAAAACCCAGTTAATGTATAAAAATGTAGAAACGAACCCTGAATCATTCCAATTTTCTGACAACACACCTATAGTTGCATGTTCACTGCAGATAAAAGTTCTAACAACTCAAACACCATCCTTTGTAACTGTGACCCCATTACGTAATTCAAATGATCAAGATGATAAATCAAGTAGACCGCACACAGTTTATTATCACCAACCATGTGAGATGCAACACAACATATCTTGGAGCACTCTTGATTCATTGCACATCTCGGTACACCGCCGGAGGCATGACACTTTGTGCGCCAGTTTTTTGGCTGAAGCGATTCCAAATTTTCGACTTCCGTGGAAATATCTACCTCCTCGCCCCTCCCCCTTACCAAAAGCCACATTTCCCCTCTTTCCGCCTTCCTTTCCCAGTTGAAACCTTCACTCCTTGCTTGCGGCGCCGCTGCCTCCTCGCCGGCGACCCTCCTTCACGCTCCTCGGCCTGGCCTATCCAGGCAGGTAATCCATACCCGACCCCCATCCTCCTCCTCCTTCCACATCCCACATGCCCCTACCACCGGCGTGAGCGTGACACCTTCCACTCAAATCACCGACCCCTCCACAAAATAAGCGCCGACCTAAGCCATGGTTGCTACGTCTTGAGCTTGCGTTGGTTTTCCTTGAAGAGGAAAGGGTGATGCAGCAAAGTAGCGTAAGTATTTCCCTCAGTTTTTGAGAACCAACGTATTAATCCAGTAGGAGGCTCCTCAAAAGTCCCACGCACGTACACAAATAAACAAGAACCTTGCAACCAACGCAATAAAAGGGTTGTCAATCCCTTCACGGCCACTTGCGAAAGTGAGATCTGATAGAGATAATATGATAAGATAAATATTTTTGGTATTTTTATGATATAGATTGAAAAATAAAAGATGCAAATAATAGTAGATGGAAAACTTATATGATAAAAGATAGACCCAGGGGCCATATGTTTCACTAGTGGCTTCTCTCAAGATAACATAAGTATTACAGTGGGTGAACAAATTACTGTCGAGCAATTGATAGAAAAGCGCATAGTTATGAGATTATCTAGGCATGATCATGTATATAGGCATCATGTCCGTGTCAAGTAGATCGAAATGATTCTGCATGTACTACTATTACTCCACACATCAACCAACTCCTGCCTGCATCTAGAGCATTAAGTTCATAAGAACAGAGTAACGCATTAAGAAAGATGACATGATGTAGCGGGATAAACTCATGCAATATGATATAAACCCTATCTTTTTATCCTCGATGGCAACAATACAATACGTGCCTTGCTGCCCCTGCTATCACTGGGAAAGGACACCGCAAGATTGAACCCAAAGATAAGCACTTCTCCCATTGCAAGAAAGATCAATCTAGTAGGCCAAACCAAATTGATAATTCGAAGAGACTTGCAAAGATAACTTAATCACACATAAAATAATTCAGAGGAGATGCAAATATTTCTCATAGATAAAATTGATCATAAACCCACAATTCATGGGATCTCGACAAACACACTACAAAAAGAGTTACATTGAATAGATCTCCAAGAAGATCGAGGAGAACTTTGTATTGAGATTTAAAGAGAGAGAAGAAGCCATCTAGCTAATAACTATGGACCCGAAGGTGTGTGGTAAACTACTCACAACTCATCAGAGAGGCCTTGGAGATGATGTGGAGGCCCCCCATGGTTGATTCCCCCTCCGACGGAGCGCCGACAAGGCTCCAAGATGGGATCTCGCGGATACAAAAGGTTACTATGGTGGAAATAGTTTTTTGTGGTGCTCCTGGATGTTTTCGGGGTCAGTGGATATATATAGGAGGAAGAAGTAGGTCGGTGAAAGCACAAGTGCTCCCTAGGTGGTTTTGGTAATTAATGTCAACATATCTCTTGTTGGACTAACACTTTTATCTAGCATATTTCACATAAGTTCAACACTGGAGTGGCATGGACTAAAGGATGTGGGAACTCCTTCAAGATGCTAAGGACAAAGGATTGGCTCAAGCTTCAAGCTCAAGACTCTTCATTTTATATTTTAGTGGTCCAAGATCACATTGAGTCTATAGGAAAAGCCAATACTATTAAGGAGGGATGAGGTGTTGTTAATGAGCCTCTTGCTTCATGTGCTTAGTGATATGCTCCAAAACCCTCAGCTACTTTCCCACTCCCACAAATGACCTAAACCCAAAGCCAAAATCGGTCACACCGATTCTTCCTATCCGACGCCATCGATTTCAAAGGTCATAGCCACTGCCACAAACCCTAAGCAAATTGGTCTTACCGATAGGGATCTCGGTCTCACCGAGATGGGATTGAAATCTCTCTGTGTATGTCCATTATCAAAGTCGGTCTCACCGAGTTTGAGTAATCGGTACTATCGAGATTACAATGCAAACTCTCTGGTTAACTTATTATCAAAATCGGTCCCACCGAGTTTGATAATCGGTCCAACCGAGTTTGCCTGACCAACTCTCTGGAAAGCTTATTACCAAAATCGGTCTCACCGAGTTTGTGTAATCGGTCTTACCGAGATTACGTTATGCCCTAACCCTAACCGAATCGGTCTCACCGAGTTGCATTTCGGTCCCAGCGAAAACCCTAACGGTCACATTATTTGCTAAATCGGTCTGACCGAGTTTAACGATTCGGTCCCACCGAGTTTGGTAAATTGTGTGTAACGGTTAGATTTTGTGTGGAGGCTATATATACCCCTCCACCTCCTCTTCATTCGTGGAGAGAGCCATCAGACTGAACCTACACTTCAAGCATCCTATTTCTGAGAGAGAACTACCTACTCATGTGTTGAGGCCAAGATATTCCATTCCTACCATATGAATCTTGATCTCTAGCCTTTCCCAATTGCTTTCCACTCAAACCCTCTTTCCACCAGATCCAAATCCTATGAGAGAGAGTTGAGTGTTGGGGAGACTATCATTTGAAGCACAAGAGCAAGGAGTTCATCATCAACGCACCATTTGTTACTTCTTGGAGAGTGGTGTCTCCTAGATTGGCTAGGTGTCACTTGGGAGCCTCCGACAAGATTGTGGAGTTGAACCAAGGAGTTTGTAAGGGCAAGGAGATCGCCTACTTCGTGAAGATCTACCGCTAGTGAGGCAAGTCCTTCGTGGGCGATGGCCATGGTGGGATAGACAAGGTTGCTTCTTCGTGGACCCTTCTTGGGTGGAGCCCTCCGTGGACTCACGGAGCCGTTACCCTTCGGGGGTTGAAGTCTCCATCAACGTGGATGTACGATAGCACCACCTATCGGAACCACGCCAAAAACATCCGTGTCTCCAATTGCGTTTGAATCCTCCAAGCCCTTCCCTTTACTTTCTTGCAAGTTGCATGCTTTACTTTCCGCTGCTCATATACTCTTTGCATGCTTGCTTGATATGTATTGTGAATGTTGGAATTATGCTTAAACTCCACTTAAACTTAAAGAAACTTAAAAACTGCAACTTTGGCTCTTAGTGTCTAATCACCCCCCTCTAGACACCTCTTCTCAAGGTCCTACAAGTGGTATTAGAGCATTGGTCTCCATTGCTTTGGTTTAATCACCATTGGAGGAAGATGGATGAGTCTACTTTGGGGAGTCTTAGACATAGAGTGCCTATTCTTGATGGAGAGTATTTTCATGAGTGGAAAAATGAGATGCTTGTTATTTTCAATCAATATCATTTTAACAAGTACATTGCTAGCCCTTGTGCACCTTGTGTTGATCCTATGCATCCTACCCATGATGAGTCTATTGACATGATTAGGAATCTTAGAACTGCCGAACTTATCATTAGAGGATTGCCTAGAAACTTGCTTGGATGTTTGCCTACCTTCAAGTGTGCCTACACCATATGGAAATTTCTTGAGGAACGATTTCCCGATTATTCCTTGAAAAATCTTGATGAAATTCTCCATAAGTCTATTGCCTTGAGTAAGATGAATACTAGTGATCCTATGTTTGGTGATCGTCTATTTGAGCTTACAAAACTTATGCGTGCCAAAGGAAATGTTGGTATTATTAGTGATATTATTTCCGAAGCTATAATAATTCATAAGCAAGATTATTGTCAAACTCATTCTAATGAATCACCCTCTCTAGGACTTGATCCACCACATGACGATGTTGAACATGGATACTATGATGAGGATGATGATAGTGACTTTGATCTTGATGATGCAATGAGACACTTTGGTCTTATGGAAAATCTTCGGGGATATATGTCAGGAGGAAAGGAATGAGTTCTTGATAGTGGATGTACCGATCACATGACCGGAGATAAAGACATGTTTCGTGAGCTTGCTGACAACGATAGTCCTCGAAAGTATGTTACTTTCGGTGACAACTCAAAGGGTAAGGTGGTTGGCCTTGGTAAGGTGGCCATATCACATGATAGCTCCATACAAAATGTCATGCTCGTTGAATCTCTTGGTTACAACTTACTTTCAGTATCTAGACTTGCTGATTTCAATTTCAATGTTCTATTTACTGAAGTAGATTGCCAAGTGTTTTGTCGAGATAATCATAAAATGGTCTTTACCGGTGTGCGTAGAGGTGATCTATACATTGTTGATTTCACTAAAAAGGCTCAACCTAAAACTTGCTTCATTGCTAAACCCTCAAAAGGTTGGCTATGGCATAGACGACTAGGTCATGTTGGTATGCGAAACCTTGACAAGATTATTAAAGGAAATCATGTCCTTGGAGTTAATGATGTCATATTTGATAAGGATAGACTTTGTAGCGCTTGTCAGGCAGGTAAACAGGTTGGAGGAAGGCATCCCGTGAAGAACATCATGACTACAAGGAGGCCACTCGAGCTACTTCACATGGATCTCTTTGGTCCCAACTCTTATAAGAGTCTCTGTGGAAATTCTTTTGGTCTAGTTATAGTTGATGATTTTTCAAGATTTACGTGGGTTTTCTTTCTCGATGATAAATCGCAGGTCCAAAAGATCTTCAAAAGCTTCGCTAGGAAGGCCCAAAATCAATTTGAAGTGAAGATCAAGAAGGTTCGCAGCGACAACGGAACGGAGTTCAAGAACGCAAATGTGGACACCTTTCTTGACGAAGAAGGGATTTCACACGAGTTCTCGGCTACGTACACACCTCAACAAAATGGAGTTGTTGAGAGGAAGAACCGGACGCTCATCAAAATGGCGAGAACGATGCTTGATGAGTACAAGACGCCGAAGCACTTGTGGGCAGAAGCGGTTGAGACAGCTTGTCACGCAACAAATCGCTTGTATCTTCACAAGCTACTCGGCAAGACGACATACGAGCTCCTCACCGGTAACAAATCCCAAGTTGGATACTTTCAAGTATTCGGCTCAAAGTGCTACATTCTTGATAAGCATCGTCGCTCTAAATTTGCTCCTAAATCTCATGAAGGTTTCCTACTAGGTTATGGCTCAAACTCTCACACTTACCGTGTCTACAACAATTTCACCCGAAAGGTTGAAGAGATGGTAGATGTGAAGTTTGATGAATCTAACGGCTCACAAGTAGAGCAATTGCCAATTGATGTAGGAGACAAAGATCCTTCAGAAGCAATTCAAGACTTGGCTATTGGCAAGGTTCGTCCAACGAAGGTGAAGGAGAGTACCTCGTCCGTCCAAGTGGAAGCTTCTACTTCACGACAAGGTGAACCAAGAGTTGACACGGAAGCATCCACAAGTGGGACACACCAAGATGAAGAAAACGAGGAAGTGCATCAAGATGAACGTCGACAACCTCCTTCTCCACCACGACAAGAGAACGACGACGCCAATAATGAAGAAGGCCAAGAAGAAGAACAAGATGAAGGAGATGTTCAACGAAGACCCAAGCAAAAGCTTTCACGAGTTCGAGCAAGGATTGCTAAAGATCATCCCGTCGAGCAAATCTACAATGACATTCAAACCGGGAGAATCACTCGCTCTAAAACTCGTTTAGCTAACTTTTGTGAAAACTATTCTTTCATCTCTAGCATTGAACCTATGAATGTTGAAGAAGCATTGGAAGATCCGGATTGGATAAATGCTATGCATGAAGAGCTGCATAACTTTGAGAGGAATCAAGTTTGGACATTGGTTGAGAAGCCCGACAACAACCACAACGTCATCGGTACCAAATGGGTGTTTCTCAACAAGCAAGATGAAGATGGACAATTAGTTCGCAACAAAGCACGTCTCGTCGCCCAAGGCTACACACAAGTCAAAGGTATGGACTATGGTGAGACTTACGCCCCCGTTGCTAGACTTGAGTCCATTCGCATCTTACTTGCCTATGCTAATCATCATGATATCACCTTGTACCAAATGGACATTAAAAGTGCTTTTCTAAATGGTGAAATAGAGGAGGAAGTTTATGTTAAGCAACCTCCCGGCTTTGTCAATCCTAAGAAACCCAATCATGTTTACAAACTTCACAAAGCTCTTTATGGTCTTAAACAAGCTCCTAGAGCTTGGTATAAATGCTTGACCAAGTTTCTTGTTGAAAAAGGCTTTGAAATTGGGAAAATTGATTCTCCTCTTTTTACTAAAAGGGTTAATGGAGAACTATTTGTGTGCCAAATCTATGTTGATGATATTATATTTGGTTCAACTAACCCTCATTTTAGTGAAAAGTTTGGAAAGCTAATGTTGGAGAAGTTTGAGATGTCTATGATGAGTGAACTCAAATTCTTCCTTGGGCTGCAAATCAAGCAAACTAAGGAAGGTACCTTTGTTTCTCAAACGAAGTACACCAAGGACTTATTCAAGAAGTTCAATATGCAAGAATGCAAAGGTATGTCTACACCCATGCCTACTAGTGGACATAATGACTTGACCAAAGATGGTGAACCGGTTGATCAAAAGGTTTATCGCTCTATGATTGGTTCATTGTTATATCTATGTGCTTCACGTCCCGATATCATGCTAAGTGTGTGCATGTGTGCACGATATCAAGCTACTCCTAAAGAATGTCATCTTAAGGCCGTGAAAAGGATAGTGAGATACTTAATCCATAGACCAAACTTTGGAATTTGGTATCCTAAGAGGGCCTCTTTCGACCTTGTTGGCTATTCCGACTCGGACTATGCCGGAGACAAGGTTGATAGAAAGTCCACTTCGGGTACTTGTCAATTTCTTGGTAGATCTCTTGTCTCTTGGTCCTCCAAGAAACAAAACTCGGTATCCTTATCCACCGCCGAAGCTGAATATATTGCCGCTGGTTCATGTTGTGCTCAATTACTTTGGATGAACCAAACTCTTAAAGATTATGGGATATATGTGAGACATGTTCCATTGCTTTGTGACAATGAAAGTGCTATCAAAATTGGTCATAATCCTGTGCAACATTCTCGAACTAAGCATATTGAAGTTCGTCATCATTTCATTCAAGATCATGTTGCCAAGGGTGACATTGATCTTAAGCATGTTCGCACCGAAAAGCAATTAGCGGATATATTCACTAAACCTCTTGATGAGAAAGTGTTTTGCAGGTTAAGAGGAGAATTGAACATCATTGATGCTTCAAACTTGGAGTAGAAACTCCGTTGGATACATGCAAGACATGAGCTTAAGACTAATCCTTGATATTTCTCTTATGATGAAAATCTTATGTCTTGGATATATTTGTATCTTGCATGTTATCTAACTCTTGCAGGTACTTGGTGGAATCAAACTCCATGAGATTGTAATCTACTCATATCTTGAGCAATCTCTACATCACCAAGTCTCTACACAATGGTGGTTGAAGACAAGGAAGCACGAAACCTCTTAAATATATCCTTTGAAAAATTCTATGTTAAGCTTCACGATTGTCATTCTTGGATACACAAGTTCTCTTCCTTGCAAGAACTAACCCATGTAGGAATAAGGACTAAAATTCCAAGTGGTGCTCCAAACTCTTGATGAGCTACATCAACCTTGAGCAACCCACACAAGTTCAACTACATGGACTACACCACCAACCAAGGTATGTTATTCCATCTTAGAGAAGCTTTACTCCAAGAAATGAGCTAAAGCAACTCGACATGATGTGAATACATTAAGATGCTTAAACGAAAAATGGCAACCCCATTTTGAGCTTAAACGATGAGTATGACCTATGATCAAGTGATCTCACTTGACTCCTAAGTCAATATACTCTAACATAGGTGACTTTGTTGCCGACCATCTCTAGATGAAGTTCTCATGTGTTCTTTTCTGTGATTCTGCATTTGTCTCATGCATATTTGTTTCCCCTTTTCAATCAAAAAAAACTTCATCTAGATTTCTTTCTGTTTGCTCTGCATTTTCTGCATTCCAATTCATTGCACATCTTTTAGTGAATTCCTTGAAAATCTTTGTGAGATCTTACTCGTCTAAGTGAGCTGAGGTGACAAGTGTTTTCTCTGCGATGAACTCGGTTTCACCGATTTATTATTTTCGGCCCAACCGAATCCCTTCGGTACGACCGAAACATACCACTCGGTGCCACTGATTTCATATCAGGAAAAATAGTTTGCCACATAATTCTGTGTTTCTTCTGATCCAGCTCCACTCAATGAATCTTGTCCTCTACAAGCATCACATTTTTATCGTTGCTTTGTTCTGTGTCTCAAGGACCAAACCCATTCGACAGATTCCAGAAGACCCTTCTTGGAAATTGATGTCAAAGGGGGAGAGAGAGAACATCAAAGCTTATCATTTGAAGAGAGAGAGAACTTCAAAGCTTATCACCTTCTTAAGGGGGAGAGAGACCTCCTAGGGGAGAGACCCTCAAAGGGAAGAGAGAGATCTTCAGGGGGAGAGAATACTTAAGTAGAAAGTATTTCTCAAGGATCCCAGATGCTTGGTGTTCAAGAGGAGAGATGTCCACATGTCTTCTTGAGGGAAGAGACATGTTCATATGATCTGTTGTGCCTATTTGCATTAGCATGCATCAGCTCTGGTCATCATTCATATCTTTCAGCTCTGTTTTCTTTCAGCTCTGATTTTCTGTTCCCTATCTTCTCCCAGTATCCCATATTAGATTCAAGGGGAGCAAGACATCTAAGGGAAACAAATCATTTAAATTCATTGCATATCTTTACTCTTGGGGACATGTCTAATCCAATGTGGTACTTAGTACTCACTATCTACATGTCATCCCAGTCTTGGTATTCTCGTGGTTTCTTTTGTTTGCTATGGCTAGTAGATGCATCTGTGTTATCTAACTTTGTTTACGCAGGTTCATTCCATCCTAAGCCAACTCAAGACCACAAGGTAAGTATATGCATCACAATCATGTGTATGAAGAATTCTTGCTGATGTACATATTGTTTGCAAGAAGGACTCATGAGCATGAAGGTATTTTCTTCAACATCCTTTGCTCTAATGCATATGGCCAAGATACATGTAACACATTGACTGCTCTATCATGTTTATGCTCTCACATGCTTCTATGTTCCATATTCACATGACTGCATACATGTAGGGGGAGCCTATGTTTGTTACATGTCCTTCCAAAGCTTTACTTGCTACTCTTCATATCTTTATCTAAAGCTTTGATGTATGTTGTCATCAATTACCAAAAAGGGGGAGATTGAAAGCACAAGTGCTCCCTAGGTGGTTTTGGTAATTAATGTCAACATATCTCTTGTTGGACTAACACTTTTATCTAGCATATTTCAGATAAGCAATGGAGTGGCATGGACTAAAGGATGTGGGAACTCCTTCAAGATGCTAAGGACAAAGGATTGGCTCAAGCTTCAAGCTCAAGACTCTTCATTTTATATTTTAGTGGTCCAAGATCACATTGAGTCTATAGGAAAAGCCAATACTATTAAGGAGGGATGAGGTGTTGTTAATGAGCCTCTTGCTTCATGTGCTTAGTGATATGCTCCAAAACCCTCAGCTACTTTCCCACTCCCACAAATGACCTAAACCCAAAGCCAAAATCGGTCACACCGATTCTTCCTATCCGGCGCCACCGATTTCAAAGGTCATAGCCACTGCCACAAACCCTAAGCAAATCGGTCTTCCCGATAGGGATCTTAGTCTCACCGAGATGGGATTGAAATCTGTCTATGTATGTCCATTATCAAAGTCGGTCTCACCGAGTTGTAGTAATCGGTACTACCGAAATTACAATGCAAACTCTCTGGTTAACTTATTATCAAAATCGGTCCCACCGAGTTTGATAAACGGTCCAACCGAGTTTGCCCGACCAACTCTCTGGAAAGCTTATTACCAAAATCGGTCTCACTGAGTTTGTGTAATCGGTCTTACCGAGATTACGTAATACCCTAACCCTAAACAAATCGGTCTCACCGAGTTGCATTTCGGTCCCACCGAAAACCCTAACAGTCACATTATTTGCTAAATCGGTCTGACCGAGTTTAACGATTCGGTCCCACCGAGTTTCGTAAATTGTGTGTAACGGTTAGATTTTGTGTGGAGGCTATATATACCCCTCCACCTCCTCTTCATTCGTGGAGAGAGCCATCAGACTGAACCTACACTTCAAGCATCCTATTTCTGAGAGAGAACTACCTACTCATGTGTTGAGGCCAAGATATTCCATTCCTACCATATGAATCTTGATCTCTAGCCTTTCCCAAGTTGCTTTCCACTCAAACCCTCTTTCCACCATATCCAAATCCTATGAGAGAGAGTTGAGTGTTTGGGAGACTATCATTTGAAGCACAAGAGCAAGGAGTTCATCATCAACGCACCATTTGTTACTTCTTAGAGAGTGGTGTCTCCTAGATTGGCTAGGTGTCACTTGGGAGCCTCCGACAAGATTGTGGAGTTGAACCAAGGAGTTTGCACTACTAGGAAAAGGGCTATAGATGGAAATGACACTAATGGCGCACCAGACAAGTGGTGCGCCATTAGTATATACTAATGGCGCACCACCTTCTGATGCGCCATTAGTGTTGAAACTACTAATGGCGCACCCTGACCACGGTGCGCCATTGGTACCAATTTTTTTTTAACTAGTGCGCCTGTCCAAACATACTAATGGCGCATCCCCTGGTGGTGCGCCATTACTAGTTGTAACTAGTAATGGCGCACCATCCAGAAGGTGCGCCACTAATGTTATTTTTTTATTATTGCTTTTATTCCTTTTTTTGCAAAAGTTCTAATGGCGCACCGCCAGGGGGTGCGCCATTAGTAACCTGGATTACTAATGGCGCATTTGTTGCTGGTGCGCCATTAGTAAGTGGGCAGCAACAAGATATTTTGGACAGCCTCTCCTCCCATACTCACTTTCTCCCCACTTCATTCTCTCCACCTCCTCCTCCTTGTCTCGGGTGCCTCCTCTTTTTCACCTCATTTCCACCATAGATTCATTCAAATTAAGTGGTTAAGTTACCTTGTTTTGCTAGGTAAGTAAGGGGGGAAGCTATATTTATGTTGTTCTCCCTACAAACAATGTGCACATGCACTTTTTATGGCCTAGCTAGATCTATGTATGTTCGTGGTGTTGCATATGTTTGTGGTGTTGCATATGTGTTTGTGTTTGGAGGTGTACCGGTATTTGAAATGCGATAGTTGCCAATATTTTGCCGGAATGTTGATTCATTTCCGTTTCGGCGAGAATTTTGGCATTAAGCATTCTTTTTGGTCCTATTTTTAGGGAAAGTCATGCCAAATTTTTTCTTGGTTCTAAAATATCGTTTTGCTCTACCCCGCAGGCGACCATGGTCCGCACGATGACCGAAGGCATCATGAATAGGTTTT
>NC_041393.1:144307897-144334119 GCF_002162155.2 Triticum dicoccoides
CTGCCCCGCCACCTCGACGCTGCCCCGCCGCCTCGACGCGACCCCGCCGCCCGGACGCCGCCCCGTCCACACGACCGTCGCCGGAGCACCACCACCACCACCCGTCGCCGGAGCATCCTTATCCTCTCCGACCGCCTCCTCCACCCCCGCCCGCTCCTCCAAGGTAAGCTACTGCCGAGCAACACTAAATATTGAAGAAACACAACACAATAGAAATCCACAAATGTAGAACCAAAACAAAACACTGAATAAAACATAGTTTACATCCAAACAGGTGCTTGATGGAATGCTGTTTAGGGCTTTAGGCTACTTCATAAGTGTTATTTAGTATAGTGTGTGCATACAAAATTCCAGCAAATATCATAGATATATGATATATCATGTTCCAGCAAATATCAAACATATATGATGTATCTGTCTAAAAATGAAAGGAACTCCCTGCCTTGCAAAAGAAAGTGCAGTATTTCTGCCATTCTGTTTGGTACTTTGTAAGTAGAGATCACATATGTTTTCATATTTCATTTCAAAGTAACTATTTGGTTCAGTCCTCACATCATAATATTCCACAAATTATGCCTACGCAAATTGCCTATTTTCTTGTATTTTGTACGATCTTCATTTATTTATTTATGTTTAAGGGAGTAAGATATTTTATTTACCGTTCACCTTATCTTGCTTCATGTGAAATTCGAAAATGCGACTCGGTCATCTTCACACACAGAACAATACAAATAAAAGAAAAAAAAATCAATCCATCTTAACAAAATTATGGAGCTATATTTTGATTAGTACAAAATTTCATTCCTGCGTGCACTGGGCCCAGACATGCCAGACCTAGGTCAAAAATCTGCTTCATTGTAGGCTAAGGGACAACTCAGATGAGTAAGGTACATATCATATTCCTGGGGAGATAATCTTGACAGAGCTGCCATGGTGGAAGACCAGGCAACATCTGTCAACCAAGGGATCGGATGTATTTATCTTCATGGTCCCAAACTCCCAAATCAAACCAAAAGCAAGGCAAAATTAACAGAAACCACCAAAAGGGAACTGACAAGATGCTATGCATAGATCTTAAAGAAACAGAAATAAACAATGAAGCTCAATAGTTATTTCACAAGACACTAGCCATGATCTCTACTTGTTTGAACAGAATGGAGTGAATCAGAACAAAGTATATGTAATATTCACAGAGGCCTAGACCAGCTTCTCGGCACAACTAAACAAAGCTGCACCATGAGTACCCATGTAAAAGCCTCATCATAAGTACCTGTCACATTTCATCATTTTCATCTCCATTCCACTAGACATAACAAAGCTAGGGCAAGAGCAAAACATCATGTTTACAAAGGCAGTAATCCTGAGGACCGAGTTTGCAGTGCTAGACCATGCACCATGATGTGTAGGCATGCAAAAATGTTCCACAAAAACAGATGCCGAAAAAGGCCTTCAAATTGAATATGTCCTGCTGAAAATGCAGCAAATTCTAGCCTTCTAGGGCAAAAATGTTCCACAAAAACAGATGAACAACAAAAGCTTGTTTATAATACAAGTTCAAATATTGCGAAGCATGACATGGCCTTTGTGAGCTCCTTTGTATAAAATGAAATGCAAGGTTGCTGATAATGTAACCCAGATCACACAGATCAATTTTTTTTTCAATTTATGCAACTGTAAGAGTACCAACCAGATTACACAAATCATTTTTTCTTCAGAAGTGTGTCATAATTTCCCTGTCCTAATTGTTGTTTTGATTCAGAAATGATGATTTGCTACAACCAGTGCATGCATGCCTTTTTTCTTCTTCATTTTTAGTAAAGTGCTCTGTTCTGGGTCATGGACTTTGTGCCATGGACCAGTGCATGCATGCTGCTGCTGCTGCTGTACTACTTGTCAAGTGATGCTGCTGCTGCTATCTGCGAGCTGCTGCTAGTTGTGATTTTGTCAAGTGATGCTGCTGCTACTTGTGATCTTCTAAAATGACCCCTTTCTCCTGAAACGTTGATTAATTTCTGTTTCGGTTGAGAAATGGGGCACTCCAAGGTCAAGAAAATTAGCAAAGGTCATGCCCAATTTTCTTGACCTAGAAGGTGCCCGATTCTCAACCGAAATAAAAATTAATTTGCTTTAGTGGTTGGATTAGTTTAGTATTTTTTTCACACACTCAGACACCCTTGCTTGCCATGTGTGTGAGAGAGATAGTGAGAGGAGACAAGAAGAAGGGGGTTAGGAAGATGTTGCCTGCTCATCAAAGCTAACCATCTCCCCCTTTTCACCCCTTTTCCTTTGTCTTTTGTGGGTTGCAAGGAAGCTACTGTCTTAGCTAGCTTAGCTTGTGCATAAATCCCAGTGTTACAATCTAGAAAATTAGCCTGCAAAGATGAGGTCCCATGCTGGCTGTACCACTGCATCATGCAACAGTGCCTTCAAGATCCAAGGCAATATCACAAACATCATAGGCAATTTGACCAAACTCACAACCTTGTATCTTTGCAGCAACCAACTTTCTAGACACACCCCTCAAGAACTAGGTTACCCTGAGAACGTGGACTTGGACCTTAGCAACAACACACTAACAGGTTCTATCCCAAAACACCTAGGAAATATCACAAACATCTCTCAATTGTTCCTTGACAATAACCAACTTTTTGGCGACATTCCTCGAGAATTAGGTTATTTGGTCAACTTAGAGATCTTGTTCCTTGACAATAACCAACTTTTTGACCAAACTTTGTTTCTATTTAGAGAGAAACATGGCCCACAACGATGAGGCCGGGGGTTCGGGCGGCAAGGCATTCTGGGAGCTGTCCCAGGAGATGGAGGAACAACCTTACTTCTATGAGGACGCCGCCTTCCCCACCGATCCTAAGACCACGGATGGTGCCACCGAGGATGACCACACTGATGCCACCACTGATGGTGCCGCCGAGGATGCCACCACTGATGATGGCGGCGCACGCACAGATGGCAGCCAACCGAAGAGGCAACGGAAGGACCGGCGCCCGATCGTGCTCCGCACCCTCAAGGAGGAAGTTACTGAAGTGGACTCCAACGGGAATCCAACGGCGCCCGAACGAATAGTCAAGGGGTACTCGCTTCAGCTCGGGTGCATTGTCCGGAGCACCGTCTCGATCAACACCGAGAACCTGAGGCATCCTGACCGAGGGAATTTGCGCCACCTCCTCTTCACGAAGCTGCACGAACGATACAAGTTCCCCGCTGAATTTCAAAACACAAGCCTCAAAGGGAATAAAGTGAACAATGCTGCCCTCACGAAGATGAGCAAGGCCCTGTCTACTTGGAAAAGCAATGTGAAGAGAATGATCGAGAAAGGTGAGAGTTATCAGAAGATCAAGGAGAAAAATCCTTCGATCACCGAAGATGACTACAACGACTTCAAGATCAATTGCTCGAGCACCGCAAGCTCCCAATCAAGTGAGTGGGGGAAACAAATGCGGGAGCTGAACATAGGGGAACACACACTCGGTCCCGGCGGTTACAGAGTGGCGGAGCCTATATGGGACAAGGAGGAGGCGGACCGTGCCGAGCAAGGCCTACCGCCCCTCTTCGATAAATACGGTGACAAGCAGACCAGGAACTTTGTTAGGGCCCGGTACAAGAAGGACCCGAAAACAAAGGAGCTTACCACGGATCCGAAGACCAGGCAGCTTGAGCTTGTTCTGGTAAGGAATACACCCCCACGTAATTAGCTCCATATGGTTGCATTCTAATTAATGAAGCCAAATTTCTAAATGGTTCACATTCCTTCCGCAGGCGACTGAAAGCAGTAGCGCGGGGTCGACTAAGAGCAACCCTTGGGACACCACTCTAAATAGGGGGTTGAATGTAATGAAGAACAAGGATAAGCTCAGTAAGCCGACGTCAGCTGGTCGTGTGGCCGGCAAAGGCTTGTCGACAAAATGGGGGTCATACTATACCGCTGGTGTGCGGAAGGAGAAAAAGACCAGCTCGAAAAGCCAGGCGCGAGAGGTTCAAGAACTCAAGGCACAGGTGGCGCGGATTCCGGAGATTGTCCAAGAGCAAGTGGAACAACGACTCGGAGCGACGATCACCGCCCTTGTGCCTACCTTGATCTCGGGGTTGAGTGCGTGGATTGCGGGCGGCCAACAGGGGCCGCCCCCGATTCCTAGCTTCACGGCCAGCAACTCGCATAATGCGATGGCGGGGCCATTGGTGCCTCCGGCGGAGGCGGCATTGGTGTCTCTGACGCCGGCACGGGAGCTTAATGCACCCGGGTGTACGCCGGCCGGCACCTCTTCAGCAAGCGGCCCCTCCGTCAACTGCACGCCCGCCGTTGGCGGTGCCTCGACATTAGCCGAGCTCGACGCCATCATCACGGTAACTAATTAAGCCTCTCTCGGCCGAGGACTTCATCTCCTTGCCTTTGACTGGGCATCCCTGACGCCCTACATGTTTTCGCAGGGCCCGCTGACGTTCCGTGCACTCTCCTCCACTTCGTGAACAACGAGTTGGTCGATGTCGCCAAGGGCAAAATCGTTCAACCGGGCAACCCCTTGTTCCACGGTACCCAGATGCCACCCAACTTGTTTAGGGTTCAACTGGTTCGGGTGCTGCCAGGCTGCGACGACTTGTTACCTCCGATTCGACCCGTCGGGGCCGACGATGAAGACGTGATGACCCTCAGCGCCTGCCTGAGCTGGCCCCTGCTTTGGCCGAAGAGCCAGATTCGTTTGGGGGCGGGGGACACCACCCCAAAGACAACACCGCCAGTCGTGCCGGCGCCAAGTCGGCCCCATGGCAAGACCGCCGTAACGGTGCCGGACATCCCTATGCCACTGGATCCAAACATGCATATGGCACAGGATCAGAACGACGACGACGACAACGATGATACATTTGGCAACGTCGATTAGTACTTTGCCGAGCATGGGTACGATGGCGACGTCATGGGGCCTCCTTCTCAAGAACCAAACCCAAAAAAAGACGTGTGCGATCTAGCTCGTACCGCGGAGAAGCCAAGTTGCAACAGGCGCCGTCTGGCGTTCAGCTCTCAGGAGACGCCTCCAGCTGCCGACTTCACCGAGCCTCAGATAGGCAAGGTGCGAAATATTATCAGCCCCAACACACTCAAGAAGGCGGTCTGTGAGCAGAACTCGGTCCCATTACAGGAGAAGAAGAAGGCACGCAAAAGAAAGACTAAGAAGGGTGCGAGCCAGCCGGCAAGTACGATCCGTGCTCAGGACGGGCCACCTTCACCGCAGGATATCTCGAGGAGGGTGCATGTGGCGGGTAGGGCGATGCTACCGACAAATATGCTCAATGCTGCAACTGGTGCTATGCGGAGTCTGCATGACAGTGTTCTTGCTTTGGAGAAGCGGCGTCTCAGGGAGAAGGATGTGGCATACCCGGTTTTCGCGGCCAAGGTGCCAGAGGGCAAGGGCTTTGTGGATAACTCCATCAGGCGTACGATCGTCCTGCGTTTTGATGACATCCACGCTATGTTGAACCTTCACCCGCTGCACTACACCTTCGTTCGGCTATTTTCGCTGAGTATGGAGATGCGGATCATTCGCGACAAGACCCCGGGCATCATGATAGTCGACCCCTTCTACATGCGTGCCAAGATCTTGGGCAGCGCTGGGGACCGGCAAGTCGCGAGTTCTTACCTCGAAGGCGTCATTCTGGCAAACCAAGATAAGGATAACTTCCTCGTGCCTTACTTTCCCGAGTAAGTCCTCCCCTCAACCGGCCCGTAACATATGAATTCTTACATTTCGATCGTTTTTCTTTTAACATTCCGTGTTTTCTGCAGTGACACACGTTGCACGCTCATGCTCCTAAGCCCAAATATTCCATGGCCACGTATTTCGACCCGGACCGTCAGTCGAACGTAGACTACACAAATGTCAAGAAGGTTCTTGATGATGTTCTCCCCGGCTACGCCCAATCTGGAGGCACCTTCACCAGGCCTATTCGTAAGTACGGCAAGCACGTGTTCTCCCACAATACGACGTTCTGCCGCGTCAAGCAGCCGCCTGGCGGTCAGAAGGGTGCCTACTACGCCATCCATCATATGCGGGCGATCGTACGGGACCATCATCAACTTCTGCTACCGAGTAAACTCAAAGATTGGGCCGCGAGCGTGTCGGCAATCCAGGACGCGGACCTCCGACAAGAATTCTTTCGCATCCAGTCGGAGTTTGCGGAAATCATCCATCAAGATGTCCTTCGTACCTCGGGGCAGTTCTACCTCAGAAATCAACCGTCCAACAGTGACATCGACACAATGCTACAAATGCAAGATGACAACGCCCGTTCTTTCATGACTCCCACGATAGACGGCGGCTTCATCCACGCTCCGGTCCCTTGAGTCGAGTTGTCTAGTTCTGAAACATCGATTGGCTCATGATGTAATTAAACTTTAATGAACTTGTAGTATGTCTCTTTGGTTTCGAGAGTCGTTCAACTTAGATGTAATCGATGCTATTAATGTCTTGCTTTTCTCTTCCGATTGTTCTGTTGCATAATTATATATTGCTTATGTATTGTCTGTGAATTGGTACTAACGTTTCGTTTGGCTAGTGCATAGCGATGCCGACGTATGTCGTGTACAAGGGTAAGGTTCCCGGAGTCTACGATGACTGGGAGGAGTGTCGGAGACAGGTTCACCGATTCAGCGGTAACAGTTACAAAGGGTACACCACTAGGGCCGAGGCCGAATCTAGATACGCCCGCTATCTAGCGGGAGAGGGGAGGGAGCATTGGAGGAACCGGATGAAGACGAGTTTCATCGTGATGATGCTCATCGTGATGACCGCAGCTCTCTTCTATGTGATGGTAGTTTAGATGATCGATATCGACTTGTAATGTGAAGACAAACTCGCTACTCGCGGTCTCGAGACTTGTAATATAATGTTCTATCTTTGTTCGGTCTTTTTAATTCGGAGACTAATATGATGAATTGTATTCGGAGACTAATATGACGAATTGTATTCAAAGACTAATCTTCTATTGTATTCGATGAATCTGTTGTTGATGTGTGCTGTCTATATTTTGTCAAACTATACATTTTGTAACCTGTGCAAAAAACAGAAAATAAAAAGATAAAAAAACCTAATATTCATACTAATGGCGCATCACAGGACAGTGCGCCATTAGTATGACAGTGCATACTAATGGCGCATCACTGGGTAGTGCGCCATTAGTATGCCGCGGTTACTAATGGCGCATCCAGTGGTGGTGCGCCATTAGTATGCCAAAGCACCTGGGTATACATGGCCCCTGGGAGGCATACTAATGGCGCACGCTGGCCTATACTAATGGCGCACCCGCGGTGCGCCATTAGTATACCAGATACTAATGGCGCACCAGGTGGTGCGCCATTAGTAAAAATTACTAATGGCGTGCTGTTAATGGCGCACCACAGATGCGCCATTAATGGCCATATTAGGTGCGCCATTAGTAGGGGTTTTTCTAGTAGTGTTGTAAGGGCAAGGAGATCGCCTACTTCGTGAAGATCTACCGCTAGTGAGGCAAGTCCTTCGTGGGCGACGGCCATGGTGGGATAGACAAGGTTGCTTCTTCGTGGACCCTTCTTGGGTGGAGCCCTCCGTGGACTCGCGCAACCGTTACTCTTCGTGGGTTGAAGTCTCCATCAATGTGGATGTACGATAGCACCACCTATCGGAACCACGCCAAAAACATCCGTGTCTCCAATTGCGTTTGAATCCTCCAAACCCTTCCCTTTACTTTCTTGCAAGTTGCATGCTTTACTTTCCGCTGCTCATATACTCTTTGCATGCTTGCTTGATATGTATTGTGAATGTTGAAATTGTGCTTAAACTCCACTTAAACTTAAAGAAACTTAAAAACTGCAACTTTGGCTCTTAGTGTCTAATCACCTCCCTCTAGACACCTCTTCTCAAGGTCCTATAGTCGGTGGACGCTCGAGGGGCCCACGAGGGTGGGGGGCGTGCCCACCCCCAGGGGGTGCGCCGGGCACCCTCGTGGCCGCCTCCTCTATTGCTTGATGTCCACTCCAAGTCCCCTGGATCACGTTTGTTCCAAAAAGATCGCTCCCGAAGGTTTCATTCCGTTTGGACTCCGTTTGATATTCCTTTCCTTCGAAACACTAAAATAGGAAAAAAAATAAGTAATTTGGGCTGGGCCTCCGGTTAGTAGGTTAGTCCCAAAAATGATATAAAAGTGTAGAGTAAAGCCCATAAACATCCAAAACAAGTAATATAATAGCATGGAATAATAAAAAATTATAGATACGTTTGAGACTTATCAAGCATCCCCAAGCTTAATTCCTGCTCGTCCTCGAGTAGGTAAATGAAACCGAATTTTTGATGTGGAATGCTACCTGGCATAATTCTCAATGTAATTTTCTTTATTGTGGCATGATTGTTCAGATCCAAATGATTCAAGATAAAAGCTTATAAAACATAAAAATAGTAATACTTGAAGCATACTAACAAGTAATCATGTCTTATCAAAATAGCATAGCCAAAGAAAGCTTATCCCTACAAAATCATATAGTTAGGCCATGCTTCATTTTCATTACACAAAATACTCCCATCATGCACAACCCTGGTTTTAGCCAAGCAATTGGTTCATACTTTTTAATGTGCTTCAACTTTTTCAACTCTTCTGCAATACATGAGCGCAAGCCATGGACATAGCACTATATGTGGTATATGCTGGTTGTGAAGACAAAAAGGGAGAAGATAGTCTCACTTCAACTAGGCATATCAACGGGCTATGGAGATTCCCATTAATAATATCAATGTGAGTGGGTAGGGATTGCCATGCAACAGATGCACTAGAGCTATAAATATATGAAAGCTCAACAAAAGAAACTAAGTGGGTGTGCATCTAACTTGGTTGCTCACGAAGACCTAGGGCATTTTGAGGAAGCCCATCATTGGAATATACAAGCCAAGTTCTATAATGAAAAATTCCCACTAGTATATGAAAGTGACAACATAGGAGACTCTCTATCATGAAGATCATGGTGCTATTTTGAAGCACAAGTGTGGAAAAGAGATAGTAGCATTGTCCCTTCTCTCTTTTCTCTCATTTTTTTGTTGGTGGGCTCTTTGGCCTCTTTTTTATTTGGTGGGCTCTTTGGACTTTTTTTATAAAGTCCGAAGTCTCACCCGACTTGTGGGGGAATCATAGTCTTCATCATCCTTTCCTCACTTGGGACAATGCTCTAATAATGAAGATCATCACACTTTTATTGATTTACAACTCAAGAATTACAACTCAATACTTAGAACTAAATATGACTCTATGTGAATGCCTCCGGCGGTGTACCGGGATATGCAATGAATCAAGAGTGACATGTATGAAGAATTATGAAGGTGGCCTTGCCACAAATATGATGTCAGGTACATGATCATGCAAAGAGCAATATGACAATGATGATACGTGGCATAATAAACGGAACGGTGGAAAGTTGCATGGCAACATATCTTGGAATGGCTATGGAAATGCCATAATAGGTAGGTATGGTGGCTATTTTGAGGAAGGTAAATGCATGATACCGGCGAAAGTTGCGCGGCATAATAGAGGCTAGCAAAGTGGAAGGGTGAGTGTGCGTATGTCCATGGACTCACATTAGTCATATAGAACTCATATACTTATTGCAAAACCATCAAAGTGCATCCGCCAATGGGTAGAGTCTGGCGCTGACGGCATGTACTGGGTCTCGGCCCAGTCGACGAGGAAGTCGGCCAGTGCTTGTGACTTGATGGCGGTGCAAGGCTGGTAGTAGATGGTGTAGGGGGCCAGATCTATGGCCCATTTGGCCACTCGGCCTGAGGCATCTCGGCTTCCAATGATCTCAGCAAGCGGAGCAGTGCAGACAACAGTAATTGGGTGCTCTTGGAAGTAGGGCTTCAGCTTCTTGGCGGCAAAGTGCACGCCATAGCACATCTTCTGATAGTGGGGGTAGTTTTGCTTGGAGGCGGACAACACTTCACTTAAGTAATACACCGGCATCCTCCTTGCATTCCACCACTATGACTATACTGACCACCTGACTGGTGGCGGCGATGTAGAAGAGCATGGGCTCTTTATCAGTCGGAGCCGCCAGGATAGGCAGGGTGGTCAACATATTTTTGAGCTAGAGAAAGGCTTTGTCCGCCTTGTCGTTCCACTCAAAAAAGTGGTCTTCTTCATGAGCTGGTACAGGGGAAGAGCCTTCTCACCCAGCCGACTGATGAAACGGCTGATTGATGCCAGGCAGCCGGTAAACTTCTGCACGTCCAGCAGTCGGGTGGGCACCTCCATCTTCTCAATGGCCTTGATCTTCACAGGATTGCACTCTATGCCGCGCTCTGAGACCAGGAAGCCGAGAAGTTGGCTTGCTGGTACTCCGAAGACGCATTTCTCCGGGTTGAGCTTGATCTGAAATCGGCGGAGGTTCTCAAATGTCTCCTTGAGGTCTTCCAGCAGCATGCCACGCTTCTCCGTCTTCACCACCACATCGTCCACATAAACGTGGGTGTTTCTGCCAAGTTGCTTGAGGAGACACTTCTGCATGCAACGCTGAAATGCGGTGCCGGCATTTCACAGGCTCAATGTCATGGTCAGGTAGCATAAGGCTCCAAATGGCGTGATGAAGGCGGTCTTTAGCCTGTTGGCCGAGTTCAGCTTGATCTGATGGTACCCTGAGTACGCATCCAAAAAACTCAGCAGCTCGCATCCGGCTGTGGAGTCTATCACTTGGTCAATTCTTGGCAACGCAAAGGGATCTTTGGGGCAAGCTTTGTTGAGGCTAGTATAATCAATACACATGCGCCACTGCTTATTCTTCTTCAGCACAAGAACTGGATTGGCCAACCATTCTGGGAAGAATACTTCCATGATAAAGTCGGCTGCTAGAAGTCGGGCTATCTCTTCTCCGACAACTCTTCTCTTTTCTTCCGACAGGCAGCACAAGGGCTGCCTGACTGGCTTGGCGTCAGGTCGGACATGTAACTTGTGCTCGGTGAAATCCGTCGGAACACCCGACATGTCTTTGGGTGACCATGCAAAGATGTCCCGATTCTCACGGAGGAAATCGACGAGCTCGCTTTCCTATTTGTTGTCAAGGTTTGCGCCTATGACAGCGTGCCTTTCCGGGTGCTCCGGATCCAAGGGTATCTTCTTTGTTTCCTTCGCCGGCTTGAACAAGCCCTCAACTTCCGACTCCTTGGGGATGGGTGACATTTCCGGCTTCTTGCCTGCCATCATCACAATCCGGTCAAGAAGCCGCTTTCCAGCTGCAATCATGAGGGACTCGGCCAGTCGGTTGCTGTCTGCTGTGCAGGCGGATGACTTCTTGTAGTCTCCGACTATGGTCAGGATTCCCTTGGTAGTCGGCATCTTCATTTTGAGGTAAGCATAGTGGGGGACCGCCATGAACTTGGCCAGAGCAGGCCGGCCAAGTAGCGCATGGTAGGGGCTCTCAAGGTCCACCACCTCAAACCAGACTGGCTCTCGGTGAAAATGATTTGTCTCCAAAGAGAACATCAATCTGGGTCCTGCCGATTGGTGAGCAGGAAAGGCCAGGAACTATGCCGTGGAATATAGTCCGACTGGGGTGAAGCTGCTTCTGCTTGCTTCCCAATTTCTCCATTGTGTCACGGTACAGGATGTTGATGTTGCTGCCGCCATCTATCAGGACTCTGGAGAAACAAGCTGCTCGCCTCTCTGTTGCGAAGGTGGCATCTAAGACCAGGGCATAAGAGCCAGGGGAGGGCATCAGTGGTCAGCTCTGCTCCAAATGATGGGCTTCTCAGACCAATGCATGAACTCTAGAGTATATGATGCCACTGCTTGTACTTCTTGTTGTTGCTGCCGTCTACTGCATCTGTCATCGGCCACACTGGTGAACACAATATAGGCTCCGTGCTCTTCTGGATACTCATCCTGCATGGCACCGACTGGCCGAACCGCTGGCTGTTGAGGCAGAGGAGGCGGCGGGCCGGCAGGCGGAGGAGGCAGGAGTCCATCTCCCTTGGCGATTCTAGTGAGCCAATGGCACTTCCGAGTGGTGTGGTTGGATGGCTTCGCACCACTATGGAACTTGCAGGGTGCATCAAGAGTCTGCTCGTACGAGAAGGTGGGCAACCAATTTGGCTTGCCGCCCTTCTGATGCTTGGGCGGAGGCTGCCCTTCTGGCTGCTGGTCTTCGACTGTCGCCACTTGCCGGCTATTGGAAGTCGGCTGCGTGGCCTTGCGTTTGTTGTCGCTTGGTTGCTATCGCCGACTGGTGTCACCAGCCGGGGTCCGAGGAGCCTGAGGGGCTACCTTGCCGGTTGCGTCGACTTGGATCTCCGCCTTCATGGAGGAATCGGCCGTGGCATATTTGTCAGCGATGATCAACAGTTCATCAAGAGTCACCGGCTCATCCCAGAGAAGCCGGTGCTTGAGGAGGGTGCCTTCTCGGCACCCAGCGGTGAAGTATTTGATGGCCTGCACCTCGTGCACGCCTTCGCAGGAGTTGCGCAGCTCGGCCCAGCGCGTGAGATAGTCGCGAGTCGATTCGCTGGGCCCTTGGACGCACAAGGATAGCTGACGGGGCTTGGGAGGCCGCTTGTACGTGCTGGTGAAGTTGTGGATGAAGGCTTCAGTGAAATCAACCCATCTGTTGATGCTGCGGGGCTTCAGGCTATTAAGCCACGTCCGGGATGTACCCTGGAGCATGAGCGGGACGTACTTCATAGCAACGCGCTTGTTGCCGTTTGCTATGCTGACGGCCGTGGAGTAGTCGACCAGCCAGTCCTCCAGCTTCACGGAGCCGTTGTACTTGGGCGTATCTCTTGGGAGCGTGAACCCTCGAGGGAAAGGCTCATCTCGGATTCGTGGGCCGAAACAGGGCGGGCCCAATGCGTCTTCTTCTTCTAGCGCCAGGGATCGATTGAGGCGGTCGATCCGATGGCGGGAGTCATTCTCTCCGACTCTTTCTCGGCGGCCAAGGCGGTCGCCGAGTGTCGGGTGCGTGACATGCGGCAGAGTGGGGTGCCTTTCTCCGCAAGGCGGAGGGGAAGGCGGGTCGCCTCGCTGCTCCACTGCTCGAGGGAGGCCGTCTGCGTCACGCTCGATGGAGAGGTGAGTCTGACTGCGGCTGGCGGCCGACTCATTGCCTCTTCTTCTGCGGGCGCCACCAGTCGGCGTCCGGGATGTCGCGCCATGATCCTAGCAAAGGGGCGGTTCGTCGTTCCGCCGGACGGGCAGTTCGGCGCGGCAGCCGGCTTCGTGCTGCTCGGCGGCCGCGTCAAGGAGCTGCTGGACTCGCTACGTCATGTGGCGATGCTCATCACCCTCGTACTTGTCCAGCTCATCCGTCACCGCCTGGGCAGCCTGGATGTTCTCTGCAGGCGTGGCGTAGACAGGACGATCCATCCCAAACATGCTGGCGATGGTTGCTCCATGTGCCGGATCGAGCCGATGCGGCTAGGCCCCTCAGGAGCCGGCGTGCTGCCGACAGCTCGGTCCATCTCGCGCCGGTAGGCTTCCGAGAGGCGTCGCATGCCGGCCAGTCGGTTGGCGCATTCGACGAGCTGGACGCAGCGTGCCTCCAGCGTCTCAGCATCTGCGTCTCCTGGGATGGGCGCTGACAAGTCTCGCAGCGCCGCATCAAGTGGGTCTCGAGCGCCTCCGTTCAAGTGCTGGCCACTGTTGATGACAAGCACCTCCGTGACGGTGCTTCCGCCGCTGTGCTCGCGAGGAGGCGGCTCGTCGTAGACCACCACGTTGGTGGGGAATGCGTCAAGCAATGCCGTGTCAGAATCGAATTTCATCGGGTCGGCGGAGCCAATAGACTCCAAGTCCATAGTAGGCTCGCTGGTGACGTGAAGCTGGTCAAGGAGGCTGACAAGGCAGCTCTCGGGGCAGTCGGTGCCAGCGTCGGATGCAGGCTCGTCGGAGAGGCGGATCTCGCCAACAAGGTCAGCAAGGAAGCTCGCCGCACAGGCAATCTCCGCGCCATGCAGCGCATCAAGGCTGACACCGTCAGGCGTGCTAGGTTGACTGCGCTCGCCAGGAAGGAACAAGGTTCCCGTCCAGAGAAGTTCTCCGGATGACGGTGCACCTCGCCCCTTGGTGGGCGCCAAATGTCGGGGGTTGGGTGCGACATATGCCAAAGGATGGCTTATCATGGTGGGAGCGAGTAGAACATCACCGGTGCCTGGAAGCGAGATGAGGTGTAGACACGAATGCTAGCGCACTTTACCCAGGTTCAGGGCTCTCCTAGGAGATAACATCCCTAGTCCTGCTCTGCGGGGTCTCCGCATGATCACTAAGGCACTAGTGAATACAATGGTGCTCCTCAAGCTGTATGCTAGAGGTAGAAGGAGGCAGGGCTAGCTCTCTTCTTCCTCTAGGGTGGAAGCTAGTTCTAACAAGTTGGGAACCCTTTGCATGGGTGCCCTTGGGGGTTTATATAGGCCTACCCCCCAGGGGTACAATGGTAATCTGGCCAGATGCTGGACCCGCCTGTCAGTGTCTCTGGTCGTCGGCTTCTCCGCCGGCAGCTGGGGCCCGCCGACTGGTCTGGTACGGAGCTAACAGGCCGCCCCTGCCGCTGGCGGGTCTGGTTGGTGGCTGATCACTGTAGCCGTGATGCTAATGACGCAGGCTTGGTCAGTGGAGTGTGGCTACAGTCCCGCCGCCTGGTGGGAGATCACTGTAGCCACACCACGTCTTATCTGGTTAATGGTGCACGGGCCTCGAGGGAGGAAATGGCCGCCTGCGGGAAGCCGACCTCCCTCAGGTCCGGCTGGTCCGGCCTCTGCCGTCTTCCGGGCTCTCACTGCTTGGTAGGGCCCACCGCCTGCAGGCCATACCGACAGGCCGTCGTGGGAACAGGGCTCCGCCTGTCAGGAATGACATCAAGGGGGAAATGGCAACAGTGCCGTGTCATGCGAAGATCTCCGCCCATACGGGGCACTGTAGCCATGCCAAGCCCAGGATTTGAGGGTGAGGGGCTACACTGTAGCCTCGCACAGTCTTGTCCTCTTGATGAGGGGCTCAGACTCTGAGGGCGCTGGGTGGCCGCCTGCTAGAAGCCGGCCTCTCCGAGGTGGCCGCCTGCTAGAAGCCAGTCTTGGTGCCGTCTGCTGGCGCACAACCGTCTTCGGGCAGCCGGCTGTTGAGCCAGCCGGCCACCGGAAGGCGGCGCTTTATTCTGAAGTCTTGTGGTGCGGAGCCAGCCCAAAGTCTTGAAAGGCTCAGGGACTCGGGTGAGGCTACCCGTGGCCCATTACTCTGACAGCTCCACCTCCTGAGGCCGCGGAATCAGCAGTAGCTGCCTTGGGCGCAGTGGTGAAGGCGCGGAACTTTGCCAGTAGGGCTTCCGCTCGGCCCTTCACGGCTTCAGTAGCAGCGGCGGAGCGCTCGTCATCCACAGGCTCCAGCAGCTCGTCAAGGTTGGCGCCAGGGTCGCGAAGGTAGACGTGGCTGAGGACCCGCGTCAGCGTTGCAGAAGAAAGGACACGAGCCTCAACTTCGGCCATGGGGCCGACGCCGGTCACGACATCCTCAAGCGCTTCGACCAAGAAAGGAAGCAGCTGGGCGGGGCCGTCCTTGGCCCTAGCCAGCGTCTTTTGCAGTCCACCATCGTAGAGCGTCTTCAGCGCCTTGCGAGATCTCTCCTCAAGATCCACGAAGGCCACACGATCCTCGGCCAGGACCTTCACCTTGGCATCCAGCTCGGCCCTCTCCACCTTCAGCTTCTGCTCCTGCGTCTTCAGTCGGCCGCATTCAGCAGCCAGCTCGGCATTGCGGTCCCCGATAGCGCTCTCCTGAGCCTTCATCTCCTCCTCCTTTGCCTGGCGGCCGCGAGCTTCTTTGGCGAGCTCATCACGCAGACCCTGCAGCTCGGTCTCCAATGCCTTGCACCGGTCCTGGGCGACCGCGGCATCCTTCAGCACCGCATCACGGGCGGCGGCAGCCTGGGTGGTGACTTGCTTCTCCTCCTCGGAAGCTGCCACAGCCCGGCTCAGCGCCGCTCGGACGGAGGTGTCGGAGTGAACCCAGCGAGAGATCAGCTCCAGGCGCCCGGATACCAGGTGGGGGTTAGCGCCCTAGAGGTCTTCTCGCAGCTGGCCTAGCCTAGTGAGGGCATGGTCCAAGACGGCAGAGAAGGCAGAGGAGTCTGAAACCAGTGGTGCAGGAGGAGAAGGCGGAAACATGATCACGGCTTGGGAGACTGGGAGCTCCTGAGTCTTGGCAACCTTAGCGACAGGATCAAGCGCTGGCACCTCCAGAGTCAGCAGGGCCACGGGGGCTGGCACCCTACTAGGGCGCTCCTCCTGGCCTCGCGAGGATGACTAGGCAGGGGTGGTGCGAGCTCCACTACCTCCCCTTCCCACAGGCGAAGGCGTGGCCTCAATGGATGAGCCTGCCCCAGGTGGAGCCACCGCGTCCCCCTTCAGCTTCTTCGCCGCAAGCGGTAGCCTAACCAAATGATGGAGAACATCAAGCCCTGACAGCAAAAACAAGAACAAGACGAGGTTCGAGCGCTTACTGGTCAATCGCGGCATATTCTGGCGGTCTCTTGCCGAGCTTAAAGCCCGTGAGTCTCTTGGTCCGGGGCGCAGCCTCGAGAGGTCCAGAGGCAGAAGAGGGCGCACCAGAAGGGCTAGAGGCGGCTTCAAGCTGTGCCTGGGCCGGGGTAGCCCCTCGGGAGATTAGTCTCGACCTGTCTTTCTTCGGGATCACGGGCGGGTCCTCTCCCTCTCGCCTGGCGTCGGCCTCGTCGTTATCCGGCAGGGTGCGGAGGATGTTGGCCCTGTGCCAGGGGGAAGTCTCCCCCGTCCCCTCAGTGGTCGCCTCCGAGTCGCGCTCCTCTTCTTCTTTGTCTTCCTCTCCTCCGCCGTGGGAATCATCAGAAGACAATTCCACTGGCGCCGTCGCCTCCTGGCCCTCAGGAGGCACCTCCGGCACCAGACCGCTCCCATCGAAGGTGGGCATGGCATTCACCACCTGTTGCCAGTCTTCGCGAAGGAACAGGGGGGCAGGAGCACCCTCCAGACCTTCCACATCCTCTCCGACCAAGAAGCGGAGAGCTGCAACCAGATCCTCATTGGCTAGGGCCACTGAGTTCAGGCGGAGATCATCGTCCGCACCCCCAAGCGTCCACAACGGGCGCGAGTGCGCCTGAAGTGGAGCCACCCACTGCGCCAGGAACTCCCTCAGGAGCGTGGCCCCGATCAGCTTCGCCGCCTTCATGTTGCCCGGCCTCAGGTCGGCGTTCATCTTCTCCAGCACCGACTTCGCCCGTCGGCCGTCAAGCTTCGCACGAGACCACGCCCCATCAGCCTGGGGATGCTCCGTGGGCAACACCAACCAAGAGTGGATGCATCCGGCATCCAGCATGACCCACTTGCTCCGGAAGCCATTGACCCTCTTCCCGGTCTTCGAGATCGTGTTGGCCTTGGAGTACGCGACAAAGCCAGCACATGCCGAGGTATGGCTGACGGTGATTCAAAGGGAGAAGAAGTGGCACAGCAAAGCCATGGACGACATCACCCCAACATGCGCCTCGCAGTAGTAGGCGAAAATCGACAGAAGGAGAACGGAGTTGGGATGGAGATGAAGGGCCTGCAACCTGTAATGGCGGAGGATGGTGTAGAAGAACTCGGAGAAGGGAGGCACTAGGCCGGCGATGACGGTGCTCATGAAGAAGGGGTAAAAGGTGCTCCGCTTAGCCTCCGGGGTAGCAGAGCCGGCTCGGAGTCCAGTCTCCCCCATCTCGCTGCCTTGCGCCGCCGTCATTAGGCACGTAGAGGCGAGATTCTTCTCCATCATGTTGGGGGGATCCAAGGCCGGTGAGTACCAAGCCGGTAGGGCTTCGATCACGGTCGTGCGGAGCGCCATTGCTCGCTGAGAGGGGAAGGATGGAGCAGATCTGGATTTCGGAAGCGAGAGAGCAAGGAAGGGGATCTGGAGCAAGGCGAATGAGAGCAATGAAGGTGAGACTAACCCATGCCAGCCTTTTGTCAGCCGGGCAGTTGCTGAGGCAGCGTGGGGAAGCAGAGACGCCCACGTCCAATCAACCGCCACGCGGCGACCAAGGCCGCAGGCTATTGGGGCCCGCGGCACTCCGCACTTGCCCTTTGGCTTTGCTGCTAAGCCAAGTCCGAGCGCGCCTTGGGCCCGGGGGCTACTGTCGGCGTTCTGGGAACGAGGGTCCCCAGACTTGCCTACCTGCGGCCTGCGGCATGGCTCAAGCAGTGGCCCAGTACGAACCGTCTTTGTCAACCCAAGTTCAAGACCCTCGCGAGGGGCCAAGCCTCGCGGGGCGGAAGACACAAGGCGTCCTCAAGGGCGGCCTCACCAGGCAGGCTTGCGAGGAGGTGGAGAGATCAAGGCATGGGGTACCTCGCGAGGTGCTCGTGATGCAAGCCATGACGATCAAGACCAGGCGGGCGCCAGCCAGTGCAGTGTCCTCGTTTCCTCTTTGGTGCAAAGGGGGCAAGCGTAGGCGCGGAGTACCGAGGCATCAAGCAAAGGTTTCCATATCGGTGCAACGAGACCAAGACCAGCAGAGCGGAAGGACGGAGATCACCGTAGAGCCAAAGACAACGTCATCACCAGTGCCTTTGGTAGTCGAAGACCAACTTTAGTCAGTATAGCTTGTACTAGTTGTCCCCCTTCAAAATTGTCACGCCCAATATGCGACCCTATCCAAAAGGAACTCGAAGGTCCCACCAAGGATAGACCCGCATATTGAAACTCTTTTGCAAGGTGGATATCATTACATCAACATTACATAATAGATGGGGATACATACAAAAGACATACAATGCCACACGAATACAACATCATCTTACATAAGAGCACCATCCGACTACGGATGAGACACAAACAGAAACCCAAACGACATCCACCCTGCTAGCCCAGGCTGCCAACCTGGAACCTATCCCCTGACCGCAGAAGAAGCAGAAGAAGAACTCCAAACAAGCAAACATCGCTCTCGCGTCATGATCATCACATAACCTGTACCTGCAACTGTTGTTGTAGTAATCTATGAGCCACGAGGACTCAGCAATCCCATTACCATGGGTATCAAGACTAGCAAAGCTTAATGGGAAAGGAAGGGGTAAAGTGGTGAGGTTGCAGCAGCGACTAAGCATATATGGTGGCTAACATACGCAAATGAGAGCGAGAAGAGAAACAAAGGAATGGTCGTGAAGCTAGCAATGATCAAGAGGTGATCCTGAACTCCTACTTACGTCAAATATAACCCAAAAACCGTGTTCACTTCCCGGACTCCGCCGAAAAGAGACCATCACGGCTACACACGCGGTTGATGCGTTTTAATTCGGATCTGGTGTCAAGTTATCTACAACCGAACATTAACAAATTCCCATCTGCCACATAACCGCGGGCACGGCTCTCGAAAGTTTATACCCTGCAGGGGTGTCCCAACTTAGCCCATGATAATCTCTCGCGATCAACGAAGGATATTCCTTCTCCCAGGAAGACCCGATCAGTCTCGGAATCCCGGTTTACAAGACATTTCGATAATGGTAAAACAAGACCAACAAAGCCGCCCGATGCGCCGACAATCCCGATAGGAGCTGCACATATCTCGTTCTCAGGGCAACACCGGATAAGCGAAGCGTACATGTACCGACGTAACCTAAGTTGCCAAGGGATGGTCCCACACGGTGCTCTAGTTTGGACCAACACTTAGACAAGCATTGGCCCGGGGGGCTAAAATAAAGATGACCCTTGGGTTAATTACTCCCAAGGGAAAAGTAGGTGGTGGTGAGGCCAATGGTAAAACCAAGGTTGGGCCTTGCTGGAGGAGTTTTATTCAAAGCGAACTGTCAAGGGGGTCCCATAAATCACCCAACCACGTAAGGAACGCAAAATCCGGGAACATAATACCGGTATGACGGAAACTAGGGCGACAAGAGTGGAACAAAACACCAGGCATAAGGCCGAACAAAACACTAGGGATGCATGAGATGAACACGTATGCAATGCAATGCAATGCACATGATGACACAATGCAAATTATGACATGGCAAAATGCAACACGCAAGCAAATGACATGGCAAAGACGGCGAATAACTGGCGGACACCTGGCGCATCGAACCCGGGGAATTACAACACTCCTCCACTAACAAGAGATCTCGTCCCGAGATCTTAGGACCGAGACGGAAGGAAAAAGGGAAGAGGTGAAACAAGAACTCAAGAGAAGAAGCAAGGAATCGAGAGCACTCGAGAAGAAGAGAGGAACGACGAGAATGACGAGAATCAAAAGCTCACGGAATCAGGTAGACTATGAAACCACTCCAGTTAGAATGAGATAAGAAATGAATAAGACTAAAAGGATTTAGGCAGCACTCCGGCTGAAAATGGACGGAATAGAGCACGAGCTATACAAGATGGGATGACACTTGATGAGATGAACAATGCAATGACTCCGGAAGAATTGAAAGAATTGAATGAAAAGAACTTAGAAGGAAGGGTTGAACGTAGTTGTTGAGAAAATCAACAATGAAAAGAATAAGCTTGTTGTGGTCTTATAGGTAACATCTCAAGATCATAAGGTGATAACCGGCCACAAACGAAAATGATTGGAGAGCTGAGGAGAACGAAGAAATGCAAAACTCCACTTCAAAAGAATACGGGGAATTAATTACACTTTGATATGCAAGAAGAAAGATACTTGAGCTCCTCCAAAAGAATCTTGATGAACTCTTAAAGAATGAATTAGCTCTTGAAGAACTACCATGAAGAACTCCAATGACAAAAGGATGGTGAGATAAAATTGAAGGATGAAAGAATAAGATTAATGCTTGCGGTGATTTAGATGGAGGTTCCGACGAGATACATGAGAATAGCATTCAGCTCCGGAAAAGAAAAGATGAAAACACTTGGAACTAGAATTTATTCCTCAAGAACAAACTCTGAAGGAAGGGATTACTCGCTTGGGTGAAATAAGAATAAGATTTATTGTATGCTTATCCTTCATCAAATTAAATTGATGACAAGCAATGGATTTTTCATACTACTTATTCTTCTTGAAAAGGATTGAGAGGAAATATAGCACAAAACTTGAGAAAGTCTTCATGAATCACCGGTAGGATTGAAAAGAACGAATGGATTAAATATGATAACCAAAGAAAATAATCTTGAACGAACCACCGTGAGAATTTGAAAATGACTGATGAAAGAGACTTAATCACCGGGAAGAATTAGAAGAACAAATATGCTTGAGGGGATTTAGATGCAAAAGAACGAAGAGATAACAAGCTGATTAAAGAACACTTGAATGAAGTGCCGAGATAATTGGATAACAGTAGCTGAAATGTGAGGACAAAGAATTCTTCTGGAATGATGGCCTCCAGTGAAAAGAAACGGGAAAACAACTCCTGACATACTCTGGATGGGTAAGAAAAGGAATATCTGACAAACGGAATAATTCAAGAGGATAATATGGAGCTAGAACCACGAATCTTCGAGAGAACAGACAAGATTTAGAGCAAAAACTCTTCTTCGACCTTCAAAAGACGATGAGAAACACCACCAAAATAATTGAGGTACTCCGGGAGAATGAAAAGCGAAGGGTTGAGCCAACAATGAAAATGATTTGAAATCGATCTTGGAAAAGGCATCTGGCTGATGAAATCCATTCTTACGTCAAACTTTGAAAAGGATTTGAGAATAGCTCTGGGAAATCAGAAGAGTCAGGTAAGATCCTGGGAAAAGACCTATGGGTTAGGGCCCACTGAAGTGAAAAACACCGTTGGAAAGGGATGTTGAACAGATAGATGATGCACCGGAACAATTGAAATATTTGAATGAGGTGACAACCTCGATTTAATTCGAACACAGACGAATCTCCTGAGATTTCTTGAACACTCTGGAAGGATAAACTGGCGAGAGGCAAACGAGCAAGGGGAAACATTTGATCCAAGGGAAAAGAATGTGATCAACCAGCAAAAACATGGATTGAGTCCACCTGAGAAGAAAAAGAGATGAAGAATGTCGAACAAAACGAGAATTAACCGGTTGGAATAATTGAGGGAAGACTAAAGAGACTTCACACGAATGAAATAGATGGTCGAGAGAGACTCACACTCCAGGAAGAAAAAGGAGATTGGAGGGCGGGAAATAAAGGCATCTGGAAGGGAGAACCAACGAATATCTTGAAGAGAAAACACCAGTTAAAATCATAGAGGAAAGAAAGCAAAGACTTTGCACGAGTAGGAAGGATACTCGATTACAGGCTCCGGCTCCAAGAAGAAAAGGGTGGGTGGGTGGGAAAAGAAGACAAGTGAGGTTTGAACTTGCAAAAACGGAGAGGGTCGAATCAACTTGACGAGAAATGCACCGGATAAAAAGAGCTGAGAACCAACGAACGAAAAACCAACTGCGTAATCCTAAAGAAAGTTTAAAGGGGAAGAGAAGTAAGTCCAAACACCTACGTCAAGATTCCTGACCAGAGCGACGAAGGGACTGAGGAGTAAAAAGAATTCCTACTCTCCGATATAACTAGACTCCGAAATACTTTTCTTCTAGACTCGACAACGGCCAAACTACACAATCAATCAAGGGGGGCTCCTAAGGTCGGTCGAGGCTCTAATACCAACTTGTCATGCCCAATATGCGACCCTATCCAAAAGGAACTCAAAGGTCCCACCAAGGATAGACCCGCATATTGAAACGCTTTTGCAAGGTGGATATCATTACATCAACATTACATAATAGATGGGGATACATACAAAAGACATACAATTCCACACGAATACAACATCATCTTACATAAGAGCACCATCCGACTACGGATGAGACACAAATAGAAACCCAAACGACATCCACCCTGCTAGCCCAGGCTGCCGACCTGGAACCTATCCCCTGATCGCAGAAGAAGCAGAAGAAGAACTCCAAACAAGCAAACATCGCTCGCGCGTCATGATCATCACATAACCTGTACCTGCAACTGTTGTTGTACTAATCTGTGAGCCACGAGGACTCACCAATCCCATTACCATGGGTATCAAGACTAGCAAAGCTTAATGGGAAAGGAAGGGGTAAAGTGGTGAGGTTGCAGCAGCGACTAAGCATATATGGTGGCTAACATACGCAAATGAGAGCGAGAAGAGAAACAAAGGAATGGTCGTGAAGCTAGCAATGATCAAGAGGTGATCCTGAACTCCTACGTACGTCAAACATAACCCAAAAACCGTGTTCACTTCCCGGACTCCGCCGAAAAGAGACCATCACGGCTACACACGCGGTTGATGCGTTTTAATTCGGATCTGGTGTCAAGTTATCTACAACCGAACATTAACAAATTCCCATCTGCCACATAACCGCGGGCACGGCTCTCAAAAGTTTATACCCTGCAGGGGTGTCCCAACTTAGCCCATGATAATCTCTCGCGATCAACGAAGGATATTCCTTCTCCCAGGAAGACCCGATCAGTCTCGGAATCCCGGTTTACAAGACATTTCGATAATGGTAAAACAAGACCAGCAAAGCCGCCCGATGCGCCGACAATCCCGATAGGAGCTGCACATATCTCGTTCTCAGGGCAACACCGGATAAGCGAAGCGTACAGGTACCGACGTAACCTAAGTTGCCAAGGGATGGTCCCGCACGGTGCTCTAGTTTGGACCAACACTTAGACAAGCATTGGCCCGGGGGGCTAAAATAAAGATGACCCTTGGGTTAATTACTCCCAAGGGAAAAGTAGGTGGTGGTGAGGCAAATGGTAAAACCAAGGTTGGGCCTTGCTGGAGGAGTTTTATTCAAAGCAAATTGTCAAGGGGGTCCCATAAATCACCCAACCGCGTAAGGAACGCAAAATCCGGGAACATAATACCGGTATGACGGAAACTAGGGCGGCAAGAGTGGAACAAAACACTAGGCATAAGGCCGAGCCTTCCACCCTTTACCAAATATATAGATGCATTAATAATATAAGGGATATTGTGATATCCCAATCATAATCCTGTCCACCACGGGGCAATCTTCAACTTCACCTGCAACTAGCAACGCTATAAGAGGGGCTGAGCAAAAGCGGTAACATAGCCAAACAACGGTTTGCTAGGAAGGGTGACAAAGGTTAGAGGTTCATGGCAATTTGGGGAGGCTTGAAGAGCAAAAGATAGATAGCGCAGCAAAGCGATAGAACGAAGCAACTAGCATAGCAATGATAGTAGTGAGATCCAGGGTAGCGGTCATCTTGCCTGAAATCCCGCTAGGAAGAAGAACGAGTCGATGAAGAAGATGAAGCCACGAAGATGAACCAGGCGTAGACGAACGAATCCTCACGATCGCAACGAAACGGGAACTATCGAGAAGAAGCACACAACATAGTAAACACACCACACATGAACAAGGCATGATGCACAACAAGCATGATGCATGACAAGGCTACATGAAGCTACTCATGGCAAGAGATGATGCAAACAAGAGCAACACATCAAGACAAGTTTAAATGAGGCCGGGAACAACATATAACAATTCCGGTAAGTCCTCATATGTAAATTTCGAAGTTGGTCCAGATCTGAATAAACCTTATGTTCAAGTTGTTAAACAGCAAGTTAAGATGCACCAAGATGATCTACACGAGATTCTAGTCAAGTTACATATAAAGTTCATTAGATTTGGAGCTACGACCTAGAAGATATGAGCAAAACAAGTTAAGCATGGCATTGATGCAAAATGCATACAAACATCAAGAAAACACCTCAAAACATGGATGCAACATGATAATATGAAACTACATGCAAAATCAAGCAAGTTTCATATAGAGCACACTCAAAACGGAGCAACGGTTCAACGCACACACAGGAAACAAGTTATAACAACAATCTGTCCAAAACAACAACTAGGCATATTGCAAACATCAAAACAACATGCTACAGCACCTCAATATGAAAACAAAAGGCATGTACATGAAGTACAGGTAAAGCATAACAAAACATGAACACTGAGCTATCTCCAGAAATCACTATAACATGCTCAAAAGGACATGGCAAGATTGCAAATAGTAACAGTTTCAGACTTATCAGGAAATAACATCAGGTTGCAATGTTTAGAGCTATCAAACAACATGTTACAGGAACTTATCATGGCAACCAAAGGCATGGCATGAATCTACTAATTGCATAGAACAAAAGTCCCTTACTGACCATGAGCCAAAAAGGCACAGAAAATATGATGGCACCCATGTAAACATAGCAAGTTATATGGCAGATTCAAACATGGCAGGAACAACAATAAGTAGGCATGTTGGTGAGCTTGAACCACTCATCACAGAGCAATACATGGCATGGTAAGGCAACCAACAGAAAGAAGACATGTTTATGAAGCTAAGAATGGCAAGAGCAAGGTCATAGGGTGCATGGATCACTAACAACAATCATGGAAACATTGAACTTCATGTTAACAGGCTGACAGCAACATCATTTAGCAAGTTTGGAGCAAGATATGAACAATCTACAGCAAGCTATAAATGCAACCAGGGGCATGGATGGATATCTCATAACCATATGTACAAAACATCCTTACTGAAGTATCTCAAAATAAGCATGGATCTCTCTGTAGCATCAAGTTTACAAGGCATAAAAATAACAGCAGAACAGGGACTGAAATCAGCAACATCACGAGGCCTAGTTTACATGCTTGTGCTAGTCACCACATTGATCACAAAAATACATGGCATACACCCCTGTAAAGATGGCATGGCATAGTTCAAAACATATGTAGGGCTCAAGTTCATAAGATGCACACATCAATCATGGCAAAAATGACAAAACATCAAGTTATAACAGTTTCAGCAGATTAACAGCAACATGCACTCTTGCAACGATGATTCAGGCATCAAGATGGACTCAAATGAACATGATGCAAAGGAATGAAATGAAGTACTCGTTGAGACAAACAATTTTACATATTACACGCACGAAATGGAGCAGTATGCAGCAAGTTATGGTATGTTGAACAGGGCACCAGAATGCTGAGAATCCCAGGGACTTAGTGAAAAAAATACCTCCGCGAAAGTCAACGCGGGACGGAGGTGTGCGGGACGAGGTGATCCGGGATCGGGGCGCTGTTTGGTTGGAGGGATGGGTGGATCTCGTCCACCCCGATGAGATCTCACCGGAGAAGAACTCCGGCGAGCGGCGCGCGGCTCCGGCGAGGTCAGTGGGCGGTGGAGGCGACGGATCCGGCGAGGAGGGCGCGGGGAAGCTCCGGGGAGCCAGGCGGCGCAC